>NC_138295.1:1037500-1140000 GCF_965601325.2 Salmo salar | reverse complement strand
TGGCAGGAACTAATGGGGATCCATAATAAACCCCAGGAAGAGTAGCTGCTGCCTTGGCAGGAACTAATGGGGATCCATAATAAACCCCAGAAAGAGTAGCTGCTGCCTTGGCAGGAACTAATGGGGATCCATAATAAACCCCAGGAAGAGTAGCTGCTGCCTTGGCAGGAACTAATGGGGATCCATAATAAACCCCAGGAAGAGTAGCTGCTGCCTTGGCAGGAACTAATGGGGATCCATAATAAACCCCAGGAAGAGTAGCTGCTGCCTTGGCAGGAACTAATGGGGATCCATAATAAACCCCAGAAAGAGTAGCTGCTGCCTTGGCAGGAACTAATGGGGATCCATAATAAACCCCAGGAAGAGTAGCTGCTGCCTTGGCAGGAACTAATGGGGATCCATAATAAACCCCAGGAAGAGTAGCTGCTGCCTTGGCAGGAACTAACGGGGACAAATAATCACTTCAGAGGAAGACCCTAAAAATTGCCAAAGACTCCAGCCATCCAAGTCCTAATAAACCAGGTAATGGAGATCCTAATAGACTAGCTAATTGGGATCCTAATAAACCAGGTAATGGGGATCCTAATAGACTAGCTAATTGGGATCCTAATAAACCAGGTAATGGGGATCCTAATAGACTAGCTAATTGGGATCCTAATAAACCAGGTAATGGGGATCCTAATAGACTAGCTAATTGGGATCCTAATAAACCAGGTAATGGGGATCCTAATAGACTAGCTAATTGGGATCCTAATAAACCAGGTAATGGGGATCCTAATAGACTAGCTAATTGGGTACACCAAGTCTGGAACCAATAGGACCTGAACAGCTTCTACCCCCCAAGCCAATAGACTGCTAAATAGTCAAGTAGTTAACCAATAGCTATCCGGACTATCTACACTTACCCTTTATGCACTAACTATTTTGACTCATGCTGCTGTTACTGTTTATTATCTATTCTGTTGCCTAGTTACTTTATATGTACATATCTACCTCAATTACCTCGTACCCTTGCACATTGACTCAGTACCCCATGCATAGAGCCAAGTTACATCAGAATGTACATCACCCTGGACTGTATAACAATAACATCAGAATGTACACTACTGTTTAAAAGTTTGGGGTCACTTTGAAATGTCCTTGTTTGTCACGTCCCGACCATAGTAAGATGTTATTTTCTATAGTAGAGTAGGTCAGGGCGTGACAGGGGGGGTGTTTCGTGTTTTTCTATGTTTTGTATATCTATGTTTAGTTTCTAGTTTTTCTATTTCTATGTTGTTGTTTTTTTTTGGGATGATCTCCAATTAGAGGCAGCTGGTCCTCGTTGTCTCTAATTGGAGATCATACTTAAGTAGGTTTTTTTTTTCCCCACCTGTGTTTGTGGGTAGTTGTCTTCTGTTTAGTTTATGTTCCTGACAGAACTGTGCGCTTTTGTTTTTCTCTTTGTTATTTTGTCTTTAGTGTTCTGAGTTAAATAAATATTCATCATGAGCAATCAACACGCTACGCTTTGGTTCCCGCTCTACGACAGCCGTTACATTGTTTTTGAAAGAAAAGCAATTTTTTTGTCCATTAAAATAACATCAAATTGATCAGAAATACAGTGTAGACATTGTTAATGTTGTAAATGACTATTGTAGCTGGAAACAAAAACTTCCTTACTGAGACCTAGACAACCAGGTGAGGAGAGTTCCTTACTGAGACCTAGACAACCAGGTGAGGGGAGTTACTTACTGAGACCTAGACAACCAGGTGAGGGGAGTTCCTTACTAATTAGTGACCTTAATTAACCAATCAAGTCCAAGGGAGGAGCGAAAACCCACAGACACTCTGCCCTCCGTGGAATGAGTTTGACACGATGTGTAGAACAGGAAGTGACAGTAGAACAGGAAGTGAAATAAAGAGTGTTTGCTATTCTAGCTCCCACCTTCAAGAAAAGTCTCTGTGAATGTGTCAAAATAGGAAAATTACTACAAAGGGTTTAACTCATCTAGATGGTCCCCTGTTTTAAAAAATATGGTTCCATTTATAACACAATGACAGACCAATGCCAACACCACATGTTGATGTTAATGAATTGATACTGACACTAATCCAGAAGAACCGGACATGTGATATGAAATGAGATGCCCTGTGTCTTGTCCTTAAACCCCTTTTTTGGTTTGTTGTTCAGTTAACTTGTCTAAACTCTTTTTTTTTTTTTAAACGGTTCGGAAGTGAACTATTTGAAATGTTTAAAAAAGTTTACTCATATTGAATACACCTCGAATCTTACTTCATACACCCAATGACTCCTTATCAAAGATGGTGGATAAATACATATTGACCCCCCCTTTGTTCAGGGACACATTGTTCCATTTCTGTTAGTCACATGTCTGTGGAACATGTTCAGTTTGCTGAAAATAAACGAAGTTGACAGTGAGAGGATGTTTCTTTTTCTGCTGAGTTTATGTCTATGATCCCATCCCGCTCGCCCGAGACACCCCACCCAGACCATAGAAAAATAGCCAGCGAGATGACTCGCCCTGGGGCACCCCCCTCCCACCGGTCACCCCCCCTCCACCGGTCACCCCCATCCACCGGTCACCCCATCCACCGGTCACCCCCCCTCCACCGGGCACCCCTTCCACCGGTCACCCCCCCTCCCACCGGTCACCCCCCCCTCCACCGGTCACCCCCCCTCCCACCCCCCTCCACCGGTCACCCCATCCACCGGTCACCCCCCCCTCCACCGGTCACCCCCCCCTCCACCGGTCACCCCCCCTCCACCGGTCACCCCATCCACCGGTCACCCCCCCCTCCACCGGTCACCCCCCCCTCCACCGGTCACCCCCCCTCCCACCGGTCACCCCATCCACCGGTCACCCCCCCCTCCACCGGTCACCCCCTCCACCGGTCACCCATCCACCGGTCACCCCATCCACCGGTCACCCCCCTCCCACCGGTCACCCCCCCTCCCACCGGTCACCCCCCCTCCACCGGTCACCCCCCTCCACCGGTCACCCCATCCACCGGTCACCCCCCCCTCCACCGGTCACCCCCCCCTCCACCGGTCACCCCCCCCTCCACCGGTCACCCCCCTCCCACCGGTCACCCCATCCACCGGTCACCCCCCCCTCCACCGGTCACCCCCCCCTCCACCGGTCACCCCCCCCCTCCACCGGTCACCCCCCCCTCCACCGGTCACCCCCCCCTCCACCGGTCACCCCCATCCACCGGTCACCCCATCCACCGGGCACCCCTCCCACCAGTCACCCCCCCCTCCACCGGTCACCCCCCTCCCACCGGTCACCCCATCCACCGGTCACCCCCCCCTCCACCGGTCACCCCCCCCTCCACCGGTCACCCCCCCCTCCACCGGTCACCCCCCCTCCCACCGGTCACCCCCCCTCCACCGGTCACCCCCCCCTCCACCGGTCACCCCCCCTCCACCGGTCACCCCCCCTCCACCGGTCACCCCCCCCTCCACCGGTCACCCCCCCCTCCACCGGTCGGGGACATTAAGTAGAGCAGAACGGCCCAGCCAGGATCTCTCTCTACGGTCTCTTCCTCTATCACGCCATTGGCTCTTGAAGCGGAAATTTTGACCAATAGGAATGTGACAGCGAATCCTTTAATCCGTTGCCAGACGACCGACGGAAAGCGCCTCTGTGAAACAGGATGAACATGGATATAACTGTGTTGTTGTTGCTGCTGTTGACTTTATATGGAGTCCCTTCAACCGGACAAAAGAAAAAGGAGGTATTGCTATTATTCTCAGTGCACGGTGTTATAATCATTACACTGCATGCGTCGTGAATTTACTAAATCGCTAACGGTTAGCAGGCTAACGTTAGCTCATGGGTCTAGCTAGCTGTTAACTTTTAGCCTGGAACCGGTTACCTAGCTAGTTTGCATCGTCGAAAATGCTGCAGATATAGATATCTAGATACTTGTAATAACTAACAAATCACTTATTGATATGGCTATGTTCTATTTGGTCGGAAAACTTTTAATAACCTTCCTGCAGCTATAATCCGCATCATTACTAAACTGTTAGCACTTCCGGGTCAGGAAGGCGCCCTCATTTGGCGCTAGCTAGGAATTAGAGACTTTCTCTCTGAGAGGGGGGGCTAGTTGATGGACTGGTATCAGACCCTAACCTCTAACCCCTGACCTCTCTTCTCCCTCCAGACCCTGCTCTCTGAGAGGGGGGGGCTAGTTGATGGACTGGTATCAGACCCTAACCTCTAACCCCTGACCTCTCTTCTCCCTCCAGACCCTGCTCTCTGAGAGGGGGGGGGGGGGGGGCTAGTTGATGGACTGGTATCAGACCTTAACCTCTAACCCCTGACCTCTCTTCTCTCTCCCTCCAGACCCTGCTCTCTGAGAGGGGGGGGGGGCTAGTTGATGGACTGGGCTTGTATCAGACCTTAACCTCTAACCCCTGACCTCTCTTCTCCCTCCCTCCAGACCCTGCTCTCTGAGAAGGTCGGCCAGTTGATGGACTGGACCGGGAGAAGAGCTGTGATCCGTATGAACGGGGAGAAGTTTCGTCGCTTTGTGAAGGCTCCTCCCAGGAACTACTCTGTGGTCATCATGTTCACCGCCCTGCAGCCGCAGAGACAGTGTGGCGTCTGCAAGTAAGTTCGCTACTGATTGTGACACCAGATAATGTATATTTAAACAAAGATTTTTTTTTGGTATCCATTACTTGGAGTTATAGGGTGGGTAATGTTTGGTGTAGCCTAGGGAATTTTCGACCAACCATAGCTTGGACAATACTGTCTTTGTCCTCGATTAGTGGAAACAGGAGTGTCATAAAAGGTCTAGTGTCCGTTTTTTAATTGTGAAAATAAATATATGATTTGCTCCATGAAGTAATTTAACAATGTGTACACCTCCATGTTGTCCATTTCAAATCTTCTCTCATTAATTGAGACGGCTGGATGTCCACCCCAAAGTGCTGCATGTCACAATACTCACCTGTCTTGATCAATGAGAGAAGACTTGAAATAGACAAGATGGCAGAGTACCCATGGCAGAGTACCCATGGCAGAGTACCCATGGCAGAGTACCCATGGCAGAGTACGCATGGCAGAGTACGCATGGCAGAGTACGCATGGCAGAGTACGCATGGAGCAAAAAATGTGTTTATTTTCTCAATTCAGACAAACCCGTCTGCAAGTAACAGCCACAGAGGTGGCGTGTAGTCTGCCAGTCAGTATCAGAGGCGGCGTGTAGTCTGCCGGTCTGTATCAGAGGCGGCGTGTAGTCTGGCGGTCTGTATCAGAGGCGGCGTGTAGTCTGCCGGTCTGTATCAGAGGCGGCGTGTAGTCTGCCGGTCTGTATCAGTCTGTAAATGAATCGTATCTTAAATAGTGAAAGGTATTTGACCCCCTCTGCAGACAGGCTGACGAAGAGTTCCAGATCCTTGCTAATTCCTGGCGTTACTCCACTGCCTTCACCAACAAGGTCTTCTTCGCTACCGTCGACTTTGACGAAGGATCCGACGTCTTTCAGATGGTAAATCTCTTCTCTCTTTTAGTTTATTTCACCCTTCACACGTTATTTAGAACCGGCCCGTCTCCCTGACTGTTAGAACCGGCCCGTCTCCCTGACTGTTAGAACCAGGCCCGTCTCCCTGACTGTTAGAACCAGGCCCGTCTCCCTGACTGTTAGAACCAGGCCCGTCTCCCTGACCGTTAGAACCGGCCCGTCTCCCTGACTGTTAGAACCGGCCCGTCTCCCTGACTGTTAGAACCGGCCCGTCTCCCTGACCGTTAGAACCAGGCCCGTCTCCCTGACCGTTAGAACCAGGCCCGTCTCCCTGACCGTTAGAACCAGGCCCGTCTCCCTGACTGTTAGAACCGGCCCGTCTCCCTGACTGTTAGAAGCAGGCCCGTCTCCCTGACTGTTAGAACCAGGCCCGTCTCCCTGACTGTTAGAACCGGCCCGTCTCCCTGACTGTTAGAACCAGGCCCGTCTCCCTGACTGTTAGAACCAGGCCCGTCTCCCTGACTGTTAGAACCAGGCCCGTCTCCCTGACTGTTAGAACCAGGCCCGTCTCCCTGACCGTTAGAACCGGCCCGTCTCCCTGACTGTTAGAACCAGGCCCGTCTCCCTGACCGTTAGAACCAGGCCCGTCTCCCTGACTGTTAGAACCAGGCCCGTCTCCCTGACTGTTAGAACCAGGCCCGTCTCCCTGACTGTTAGAACCAGGCCCGTCTCCCTGACTGTTAGAACCAGGCCCGTCTCCCTGACTGTTAGAACCAGGCCCGTCTCCCTGTCTGTTAGAACCAGGCCCGTCTCCCTGACTGTTAGAACCGGCCCGTCTCCCTGACTGTTAGAACCGGCCCGTCTCCCTGACTGTTAGAACCAGGCCCGTCTCCCTGACTGTTAGAACCGGCCCGTCTCCCTGACTGTTAGAACCGGCCCGTCTCCCTGACTGTTAGAACCAGGCCCGTCTCCCTGACTGTTAGAACCAGGCCCGTCTCCCTGACTGTTAGAACCAGGCCCGTCTCCCTGACTGTTAGAACCAGGCCCGTCTCCCTGACTGTTAGAACCAGGCCCGTCTCCCTGACTGTTAGAACCAGGCCCGTCTCCCTGACTGTTAGAACCAGGCCCGTCTCCCTGACTGTTAGAACCAGGCCCGTCTCCCTGACTGTTAGAACCAGGCCCGTCTCCCTGACTGTTAGAACCAGGCCCGTCTCCCTGACTGTTAGAACCAGGCCCGTCTCCCTGACTGTTAGAACCAGGCCCGTCTCCCTGACCGTTAGAACCAGGCCCGTCTCCCTGACTGTTAGAACCAGGCCCGTCTCCCTGACTGTTAGAACCAGGCCCGTCTCCCTGACCGTTAGAACCAGGCCCGTCTCCCTGACTGTTAGCATCGTTAAACTGAAATTGGTTTATCAATGCTTAATAAAGGGCTATATTTTGTGCCTACAACTCAATGTTTAGGTTTAAGGGAATACTTTATCTCTCCTAATCGGGATGTTTTAAGGGAATACTTTATCTCTCCTATTCGGGATGTTTTAAGGGAATACTTTATCTCCCCTAATCGGGATGTTTTAAGGGAATACTTTATCTCTCCTAATCGGGATGTTTTAAGGGAATACTTTATCTCTCCTAATCGGGATGTTTTAAGGGAATACTTTATCTCTCCTAATCGGGATGTTTTAAGGGAATACTTTATCTCTCCTAATCGGGATGTTTTAAGGGAATACTTTATCTCCTAATCGGGATGTTTCTACTGAACATGTAGGTTGCCCACCTGCACTCTGACACCTTTTAAAAGTAAGAGTTATTTTGTTCCTCCAGCCAATCGCAATCACTCTATTGAGACATATTGCAGACTGGTTGAACAAGATGTTGATCTTCCTAAGAACAAACAGGAGAACATATTTTCCATAATTTACCTCAGGATGAAATACAAGCTTTGCTTGATTTACAATCCGATACGCCAGTCCTAACGGCCCCTATTGTAGAGGGCATTGATGCAGTAACGGCCCCTCTATCATTGATGCAGTAACCAGCAGTATGGTCTCAGAACAGCTCCCCTCCTCCTAAAGGACACCAGCAGTATGATCTCAGAACAGCTCCCCTCCTCCTAAAGGACACCAGCAGTATGATCTCAGAACAGCTCCCCTCCTCCTAAAGGACACCAGCAGTATGATCTCAGAACAGCTCCCCTCCTCCTAAAGGACACCAGCAGTATGATCTCAGAACAGCTCCCCTCCTCCTAAAGGACACCAGCAGTATGATCTCAGAACAGCTCCCCTCCTCCTAAAGGACACCAGCAGTATGATCTCAGAACAGCTCCCCTCCTCCTAAAGGACACCAGCAGTATGATCTCAGAACAGCTCCCCTCCTCCTAAAGGACACCAGCAGTATGATCTCAGAACAGCTCCCCTCCTCCTAAAGGACACCAGCAGTATGATCTCAGAACAGCTCCCCTCCTCCTAAAGGACACCAGCAGTATGATCTCAGAACAGCTCCCCTCCTCCTAAAGGACACCAGCAGTATGATCTCAGAACAGCTCCCCTCCTCCAAAGGACACCAGCAGTATGATCTCAGAACAGCTCCCCTCCTCCTAAAGGACACCAGCAGTATGATCTCAGAACAGCTCCCCTCCTAAAGGACACCAGCAGTATGATCTCAGAACAGCTCCCCTCCTCCTAAAGGACACCAGCAGTATGATCTCAGAACAGCTCCCCTCCTAAAGGACACCAGCAGTATGATCTCAGAACAGCTCCCCTCCTCCTAAAGGACACCAGCAGTATGATCTCAGAACAGCTCTCCTCCTCCTAAAGGACACCAGCAGTATGATCTTAGAACAGCTCCCCTCCTCCTAAAGGACACCAGCAGTATGATCTCAGAACAGCTCCCCTCCTCCTAAAGGACACCAGCAGTATGATCTCAGAACAGCTCCCCTCCTCCTAAAGGACACCAGCAGTATGATCTCAGAACAGCTCCCCTCCTCCTAAAGGACACCAGCAGTATGATCTCAGAACAGCTCCCCTCCTCCTAAAGGACACCAGCAGTATGATCTCAGAACAGCTCCCCTCCTCCTAAAGGACACCAGCAGTATGATCTCAGAACAGCTCCCCTCCTCCTAAAGGACACCAGCAGTATGATCTCAGAACAGCTCCCCTCCTCCTAAAGGACACCAGCAGTATGATCTCAGAACAGCTCTCCTCCTAAAGGACACCAGCAGTGTGATCTCAGAACAGCTCCCCTCCTCCTAAAGGACACCAGCAGTGTGATCTCAGAACAGCTCCCCTCCTCCTAAAGGACACCAGCAGTGTGATCTCAGAACAGCTCCCCTCCTCCTAAAGGACACCAGCAGTGTGATCTCAGAACAGCTCCCCTCCTCCTAAAGGACACCAGCAGTATAATCTCAGAACAGCTCCCCTCCTCCTAAAGGACACCAGCAGTATGATCTCAGAACAGCTCCCCTCCTCCTAAAGGACACCAGCAGTATGATCTCAGAACAGCTCCCCTCCTCCTAAAGGACACCAGCAGTATGATCTCAGAACAGCTCCCCTCCTCCTAAAGGACACCAGCAGTATGATCTCAGAACAGCTCCCCTCCTCCTAAAGGACACCAGCAGTATGATCTCAGAACAGCTCCCCTCCTCCTAAAGGACACCAGCAGTATGATCTCAGAACAGCTCCCCTCCTCCTAAAGGACACCAGCAGTATGATCTCAGAACAGCTCCCCTCCTCCTAAAGGTCACCAGCAGTATGATCTCAGAACAGCTCCCCTCCTCCTAAAGGTCACCAGCAGTATGATCTCAGAACAGCTCCCCTCCTCCTAAAGGACACCAGCAGTATGATCTCAGAACAGCTCCCCTCCTCCTAAAGGACACCAGCAGTATGATCTCAGAACAGCTCCCCTCCTCCTAAAGGACACCAGCAGTATGATCTCAGAACAGCTCCCCTCCTCCTAAAGGACACCAGCAGTATGATCTCAGAACAGCTCCCCTCCTCCTAAAGGACACCAGCAGTATGATCTCAGAACAGCTCCCCTCCTCCTAAAGGACACCAGCAGTATGATCTCAGAACAGCTCCCCTCCTCCTAAAGGACACCAGCAGTATGATCTCAGAACAGCTCCCCTCCTCCTAAAGGTCACCAGCAGTATGATCTCAGAACAGCTCCCCTCCTCCTAAAGGTCACCAGCAGTATGATCTCAGAACAGCTCCCCTCCTCCTAAAGGACACCAGCAGTATGATCTCAGAACAGCTCCCCTCCTCCTAAAGGACACCAGCAGTATGATCTCAGAACAGCTCCCCTCCTCCTAAAGGACACCAGCAGTATGATCTCAGAACAGCTCCCCTCCTCCTAAAGGTCACCAGCAGTATGATCTCAGAACAGCTCCCCTCCTCCTAAAGGACACCAGCAGTATGATCTCAGAACAGCTCCCCTCCTCCTAAAGGACACCAGCAGTATGATCTCAGAACAGCTCCCCTCCTCCTAAAGGACACCAGCAGTATGATCTCAGAACAGCTCCCCTCCTCCTAAAGGACACCAGCAGTATGATCTCAGAACAGCTCCCCTCCTCCTAAAGGACACCAGCAGTATGATCTCAGAACAGCTCCCCTCCTCCTAAAGGACACCAGCAGTATGATCTCAGAACAGCTCCCCTCCTCCTAAAGGACACCAGCAGTATGATCTCAGAACAGCTCCCCTCCTCCTAAAGGACACCAGCAGTATGATCTCTATCATTGAATTTCTTGATCGTCTCCCTGATAACACTTTGTTAGTTACTTCTGATGTTGAGTCGTTATACACTAATATTCCACACGAGGGCGGTATTGAAGCTATGGAACATTTTCTTCTACAACGTGACCCTGATGAACTACCTTCTAGTGCTGCATTATAACATTGGATGAAATAGTACTCACCCACAACTACTTCATGTTTCTAAATGATTTCTTTATTCAGACGAAGGGTACTGCTATGGGATCCCCCTTGGCTCCTAACTATGCTGATTTGTATGTGGGTTACATGGAGAAACAGTTTATTTTCAATCCTCTCAAAAATGTTTTCTTGCCTTACATCATGATTTGGAGACGGTATATCATGTCCAATCAATTGAATTTACCGCAGGTGGACTCAAGTCAAGTTGTTGAAAAATCCCAAGGATGATCAATGAAAACAGAATGCACCTGAGCTCAATTTCGAGTCTCATACAAAAGGTCTGCATACTTATTTAAATAAGGTTTTTCTGTTTTTTATTTGAAATAAATTAGCAAAAATTAAGATTTTTTTTTTTAAATAAAGGTGTTGTCGTGCCCTCTTCGACTGTCTTGGTGTGCTTGGACCATGGTAGTTTGTTGTTGATGTGGAGACCAAGGAACTTGAAACTCTCCACCCACTCCACTACAGCCCCGTTGATGTTCATGGGGGCGTGTTCGGTCCACCTTTTCCTGTTGTCCACCATCAGCTCCTTTGTCTTGCTCATGTTGAGGGAGAGGTTGTTGTCCTGGCACCACACTGCCAGGTCTCTGATCTCCTCCCTATAGGCTGTCTCATCGTTGTCGGTGATCAGGCCTACCACTGTTGTGTCGTCAGCTAACTTAATGATGGTGTTGTAGTCGTGCCTGGCCACGCAGTCTTGGGTACAGGAGGGGCCCCCGTGTTGAGGATCAGCGTGGCGAATGTGCTGTTACCTATCCTTACCACCTGGGGGCGGTCCATCAGGAAGTCCAGTATCCATTTGCAGATGGATGTGTTTAGTCCCAGGGTCCTTAACTTAATGATGAGCTTTGAGGGCACTATGGTGTTTAATGCTAAGCTGCAGTCAATGAACAGCATTCTCACATAGGTGTTCCTTTTGTCCAGGTGGGAAAGGGCAGTGTGGAGTGCAACTGAGATTGTGTCATCTGTGAATCTGTGGACCAGCCTTTCAAAGCACTTGTGCTACAGGTCAGTAGTCATTTAGGCAGGTTACCTTCACTTCCTTGGGCACAGGGACTTTGGTGGTCTGCTTGAAACATGTAGGTATTACAGACTCGGTCTGGGAGAGGTTAAAAATGTCAGTGAAGACATTTGCTAGTTGGTCTGCGCATGCTCTAAGTACACGTCCTGGTAATCCGTCTGGCCCCGCGGCCTTGTGAATGCTGACCTGTCTAAAGGTCTTGCTCACATCGGCTACGGAGAGCGTGATCACACAGTTGTCTGGAACAGCTGGTGCTCTCATGCATACTTCAGTGTTGCTTGCCTCGAAGTGAGAATAGAAGGTATTTAGCTCGTCTGGTAGGCTCGCGTCACTGGGCCCGCTCGCTGCTCTGTTTCCCTTATAGTCTGTAATAGTTTGCAAGCCCTGACACATCCAACGAGCGTCAGAGCCGGTGTAGTAGGATTCAATCTTAATCCTGTATTGACGCTTTGCTTGTTTGGTGGTTCGTCTGAGGGCATAGCGGGATTTCTTATAGGCGTCTGGATTAGTGTCCTGCTCCTTGAAAGCAGCAGGTCTATCCTGTAGCTTGATGCGGATGTTGCCTGTAATCCATGGCTTCTGGTTGGGATATGTACGTACGGTCACTGTGGGGACGACGTCGTCAATGCACTTATTGATGAAGCCGATGACTGAGGTGGTGTACTCCTCAATGCCATTGGATGAATCCCGGAACATATTCCAGTCTGTGCTATCAAAACAGACCTGTAGCTTAGGATCCGCATCATCTGATCACTTCCGTATTGAGCGCGTCACTGGTACTTCCTGCTTTAGTTTTTGCTTGTAAGCAGGAATCAGGAAGATAGAATTATATTCAGATTTTCCAAATGGAGGGCGAGGGAGAGCTTTGTATGTGTCTCTGTGTGTGGAGTAAAGGTGGTCTAGAGTCCCCCCCCCCCCCCTTATGGCCTTATACAGCTGGTTGAGAGCGGTCTTAGTGCCACCATCGGTCTGTGGTGGTAAATAGACGGCTATTAATAATATAGATGAGAACTCTCTTGGTAGATAGTGTGGTCTACAGCTGATCATGAGGTACTCTACCTCTTGGTAGATAGTGTGGTCTACAGCTGATCATGAGGTACTCTACCTCTTGGTAGATAGTGTGGTCTACAGCTGATCATGAGGTACTCTACCTCTTGGTAGATAGTGTGGTCTACAGCTGATCATGAGGTACTCTACCTCTTGGTAGATAGTGTGGTCTACAGCTGATCATGAGGTACTCTACCTCTTGGTAGATAGTGTGGTCTACAGCTTATCATGAGGTACTCTACCTCTTGGTAGATAGTGTGGTCTACAGCTTATCATGAGGTACTCTACCTCTTGGTAGATAGTGTGGTCTACAGCTTATCATGAGGTACTCTACCTCAGGCGAGCAATACCTCGAGACTTCTATAATATTAGACATCGCGCACCAGCTGTTATTGACAAATAGACACACCCCCACTCCTCGTCTTACTGGACGAAGCTGTTCTGTCCTGCCGATGCACGGAAAACCCAGCCAACTCTATATTATCCGTGAGACGTTTGATGTTACATTTTTTTAATGTTCCGTTGGTAGGATATTCTCGAACGGAGCTCATCCAGTTTATTCTCCAGTGATTGCAAGTTGGCTAATAGAATGGATGGTAGAGGCGGGTTACCCACTCACCAACAAATTCAGGCACCCTGATCTCTTTATGAATATAGTAGTAGATATAATATAATAGCAGTTATGTATGTGGTATTTATTTAATATATATATGTAGTGTGTATGAATATAGTAGCATTTGTATAATATAGTAGTAGTTATTTATAAAGATAATAGTTATATATCTAGCCTATATGAAGATAGTAGTTGTTATATATGTAGTGTATATGAATATATTAGTTGTTATATATGTAGTGTATATGAATATATTAGTAGTTGTATATGTAGTGTATATGAATATATTAGTAGTTCTATATGAATATATTAGTAGTTCTATATGAATATATTAGTAGTTGTATATGAATATATTAGTAGTTGTATATGAATATATTAGTAGTTGTATATGTAGTGTATATGAATATATTAGTCGTTATATATGTAGTGTAGTTATATAGTATTTGTGTATATTGTAGTAGTCGTAGTATTTGTGAATATAGTAGTTATATATCTATGTTATTTGTGAATATAGTAGTTGTTATATATGTAGTGTATATGAATATAGTAGTAGTTGTTATATATGTAGTGTATATGAATATAGTAGTAGTTGTTATATATGTAGTGTATATGAATATAGTAGTAGTTGTTATATATGTAGTGTATATGAATATAGTAGTAGTTATATATGTAGTGTAGTTATATAGTAGTAGTTATATCTGTTATTTGTGTATATAGTAGTATTTATATATCTGTTATGTGTATATAGTAGTATTTATATATCTGTTATGTGTATATAGTAGTATTTATATATCTGTTATTTGTGTATATAGTAGTATTTATATATCTGTTATGTGTATATAGTAGTATTTATATATCTGTTACTTGTGTATATAGTAGTATTTATATATCTGTTACTTGTGTATATAGTAGTATTTATATATCTGTTATTTGTGTATATAGTAGTATTTATATATCTGTTATTTGTGTATATAGTAGTATTTATATATCTGTTACTTGTGTATATAGTAGTATTTATATATCTGTTATGTGTATATAGTAGTATTTATATATCTGTTATGTGTATATAGTAGTATTTATATATCTGTTATTTGTGTATATAGTAGTATTTATATATCTGTTGTTTGTGTATATAGTAGTATTTATATATCTGTTATGTGTATATAGTAGTATTTATATATCTGTTATTTGTGTATATAGTAGTATTTATATATCTTATGTGTATATAGTAGTATTTATATATCTGTTGTTTGTGTATATAGTAGTATTTATATATCTTATGTGTATATAGTAGTATTTATATATCTGTTGTTTGTGTATATAGTAGTATTTATATATCTGTTATTTGTGTATATAGTAGTATTTATATATCTGTTACTTGTGTATATAGTAGTATTTATATATCTGTTATGTGTATATAGTAGTATTTATATATCTGTTGTGTGTATATAGTAGTATTTATATATCTGTGTACTGTGTGTGATATAGTAGTATTTATATATCTGTTAGGGGCTGTGTGTATATAGTAGCTGATGTGTATATAGTGCTGTTAGGGGCTGTGTGTATATAGTAGTATTTATATATCTGTTATGTGTATATAGTAGTATTTATATCTGTTGTTTGTCTCCCCAGTTGAATATGAACTCGGCTCCCTCCTTCATCCATTTCCCAGCTAAAGGGAAGCCTAAGAAGTCCGACTCCTATGAGCTGCAGGTCAGAGGCTTCGCTGCAGAACAACTGGCCCGCTGGGTCGGGGACCGCACTGACGTACAGGTAACACCTCCTGACCTTTCACCTTTCACTGACGTACAGGTAGGACCTCCTGACCTTTCACTGACGTACAGGTAACACCTCCTGACCTTTCACCTTTCACTGACGTACAGGTAGGACCTCCTGACCTTTCACTGACGTACAGGTAACACCTCCTGACCTTTCACCTCTTTACCTTTCACTGACGTACAGGTAACACCTCCTGACCTCTCACCTCTTCACCTTTCACTGACGTACAGGTAACACCTCCTGACCTCTCACCTCTTCACCTTTCACTGACGTACAGGTAGGACCTCCTGACCTTTCACTGACGTACAGGTAACACCTCCTGACCTTTCACCTTTCACTGACGTACAGGTAGGACCTCCTGACCTTTCACTGACGTACAGGTAACACCTCCTGACCTTTCACCTCTTTACCTTTCACTGACGTACAGGTAACACCTCCTGACCTCTCACCTCTTCACCTTTCACTGACGTACAGGTAACACCTCCTGACCTCTCACCTCTTCACCTTTCACTGACGTACAGGTAACACCTCCTGACCTCTCACCTCTTCACCTTTCACTGACGTACAGGTAACACCTCCTGACCTCTCACCTTTCACTGACGTACAGGTAGGACCTCCTGACCTCTCACCTCTTCACCTCTTCAACTCTCACACTAGGTATCTGCGTAATATATAAGTCTGTTTATATGGATAGATGTGTGTGATCAGGCTGACTGTGTGTATGTCTCTCTCTCTCTGTGTGTATGTCTCTCTCTCTCTGTGTGTATGTCTCTCTCTCTCTGTGTGTATGTCTCTCTCTCTCTGTGTGTATGTCTCTCTCTCTCTGTGTGTATGTCTCTCTCTGTGTGTATGTCTCTCTCTCTCTCTGTGTGTATGTCTCTCTCTCTCTCTCTCTCTCTCTCTGTGTGTATGTCTCTCTCTCTCTGTGTGTATGTCTCTCTCTCTCTGTGTGTATGTCTCTCTCTCTCTGTGTGTATGTCTCTCTCTCTCTGTGTGTATGTCTCTCTCTCTCTGTGTGTATGTCTCTCTCTGTGTGTATGTCTCTCTCTGTGTGTATGTCTCTCTCTGTGTGTATGTCTCTCTCTCTCTCTGTGTGTATGTCTCTCTCTCTCTCTGTGTGTATGTCTCTCTCTCTCTCTCTCTCTCTCTCTGTGTGTATGTCTCTCTCTCTCTGTGTGTATGTCTCTCTCTCTCTGTGTATGTCTCTCTGTCTGTCTGTCTGTCTGTCTGTCTGTCTGTCTGTCTGTCTCTCTGTGTAGATCCGTGTGATCCGTCCTCCTAACTATGCAGGTCCGTTGATGCTGGGATTCCTGCTGGCAGTGATAGGAGGACTGGCTTACCTCCGTAGAAACAACCTGGAGTTCCTCTACAACAAGAACGTCTGGGCCTTCTCTGCTCTGGTAGGAACACACTGGTTCATTACGTAGCTGAGCATCAGCGTTATGGATCAATAAGTGTTGAGTCATTGGTGTTCTGTTCTCTGTAGTGTTTCTGCCTGATCATGACTTCAGGTCAGATGTGGAACCACATTAGAGGACCTCCCTACGCCCACAAGAACCCCACTACTGGACAAGTGGTACGTCCCTCTCTCTATAGATATCTCTCGATATCTCTAAACATACCCCCACTACTGGACAAGTGGTACGTCCCTCTCTCTATAGATATCTCTCGATATCTCTAAACATACCCCCACTACTGGACAAGTGGTACGTCCCTCTCTCTCTCGATATCTCTCTCTCTCTCAACATACCCCCACTACTGGACAAGTGGTACGTCCCTCTCTCTCTCGATATCTCTCGATATCTCTAAACATACCCCCACTACTGGACAAGTGGTACGTCCCTCTCTCTATAGATATCTATCTCTCTCTCTCTCTCTCTCTCTCTCAATATCTCTCTATCTCTAAACATACCCCCACTACTGGACAAGTGGTACGTCCCTCTCTCTATAGATATCTCTCTCTCTCTCTCTCTCTCTCTCTCTCTCTCTCTCCTCTCTCTCTCTCTCTCTCTCTCTCTCTCTCTCTCTCTCTCTCTCTCTCTCTCTCTCTCTCTCCAATATCTCTCTATCTCTAAACATACCCCCACTACTGGACAAGTGGTACGTCCCTCTCTCTATAGATATCTCTCTCTCTCTCTCTCTCTCTCTCTCTCTCTCTCTCAATATCTCTCTATCTCTAAACATACCCCCACTACTGGACAAGTGGGTCTTTATTGACATGGGAAACATATGTTAACATTGCCAAAGCAAGTGAAGTAGATAATATGAGAAGTGAAATAAACTTATACAAACAAATGAACAGTAAACATTACACTCACAGAAGCTCCAATAGAATAAAGACATTACAAATGTCATATTATGTCTCTATACAGTGGTGTAATGATGTACAGATGGGAAAATAAATATGGATTGTATTTACAATGATGTCTGTCTGTCTGTCTGTCTGTCTGTCTGTCTGTCTGTCTGTCTGTCTGTCTGTCTGTCTGTCTGTCTGTCTGTCTGTCTGTCTGTCTGTCTGGTTTCAGAGTTACATCCACGGCAGCAGTCAGGCCCAGTTTGTAGCAGAAACTCACATCGTGCTGCTCTTCAGTATCCTTTACACACCTCAGTCTAACCCCTGACCTCTCACCCTGTATGAAAGCCTCTCATTGGCTACAGCTTCTCTCTGTGACCCTTAACCTCCTGCCCCAGACTCTGCTGTTACCATGGGGATGGTGCTGTTGCACGAGGCTGCCACGTCAGATATGGACATTGCCAAAAGGAAAAGTATGAATCTCTCTCTCTGTCTCTCTCTCTCTCTGTCTCTCTCTCTCTCTGTCTCTCTCTCTCTCTCTGTCTGTCTCTCTCTCTCTCTGTCTCTCTCTCTCTCTCTGTCTCTCTGTCTCTCTCTCTCTCTCTCTCTGTCTCTGTCTCTCTCTCTCTGTCTCTCTCTCTCTCTCTGTCTCTCTCTCTCTCAATTCAAGGGTCTTTATTGACATGGGAAACATATGTTAACATTGCCAAAGCAAGTGAAGTAGATAATATGAGAAGTGAAATAAACGTATACAAACAAATGAACAGTAAACATTACACTCACAAAAGCTCCAAAAGAATAAAGACATTTCAAATGTCATATTATGTCTATATACAGTGGTGTAACGATGTGCAAATAGTTAAAGTACAAAAAGGAAAATAAATGAACATAAATATGGGTTGTATTTACAATGGTGTTTGTTCTTCACTGGTTGCCCTTTTCTTGTGGCAACAGGTCACATCTCGCTGCTGTGATGGAACACTGTGGTATTTCACCCAGTAGATATGGGAGTTTATCAAAAGTGAATTTGTTTTATAATTCTTTGTGTATCTGTGTAATCTGAGGGAAATATGTGTCTCTAATATGGTCATACATTTGGCAGGAGGTTAGGAAGTGCAGCTCAGTTTCCACCTCATTTTGTTGGCAGGGTGCACATAGCCTGTCTTCTCTTGAGAGCCAGGTCTGCCTACGGCGGCCTTTCTCAATAGCAAGGCTATGCTCACTGAGTCTGTATATAGTCAACGCTTTCCTTAAGTTTGGGTCAGTCACAGTGGTCAGGTATTCTGCCACTGTGTACTCTCTGTTTAGGAGCAAATAACATTCTAGTTTGCTCTGTTTTTTTGTAAATTCTTTCCAATGTGTCAAGTAATTATCATTTTGTTTTCTCATGATTTGGTTGGGTCTAATTGTGTTGCTGTCCTGGGGCTCTGTGGGGTCTGTTTGTGTTTGTGAACAGAGCCCCAGGACCAGCTTGCTTAGGGGACTCTTCTCCAGGTTCATCTCTCTGTAGGTGATGGCTTTGTTATGGAAGGTTTGGGAATCGCTTCCTTTTAGGTGGTTGTAGAATTTAACGTCTCTCTCTGTCTGTCTCTCTCTGTCTGTCTGTCTCTGTCTCTCTCTGTCTCTCTGTCTGTCTCTCTCTCTGTCTCCTCTGTCTGTCTCTCTCTCTCTCTCTCTGTCTCCTCTGTCTCTCTCTCTGTCTGTCTCCTCTCTCTGTCTCTCTCTCTGTCTGTCTCCTCTCTCTGTCTCTCTCTCTCTCTGTCTCTCTGTCTCTCTCTCTCTCTCTCTGTCTGTCTAGTCATGTGTGTAGCAGGGATCGGTCTGGTGATGCTCTTCTTCAGTTGGCTGCTGTCCATCTTTAGAGCTAAATACCATGGATACCCTTACAGGTAATAAACACACACACACTTCTTTTTCACTCCCTGTTGTCTGACTATAACTGGTTGTGTTTTCCAGTTTCCTGTTGAGTTAGAGCTGGGAGGAAGAAGCCTGGAAGTTCCAAAGTGCCTCGGACATCTCACACGACAACAACACACGACGACAACAACACACTACAACAACAACACAACAACACAACACAACAACAACACAACACACCACAACAACACAACACACCACAACAACACAACACACCACAACAACACACCACAACAACACACCACAACACAACAACACCACAACACAACACAACACCACAACAACACAACACCACAACAACACAACACCACAACAACATACCACAACAACACACCACAACAACACACCACAACAACACACCACAACAACACAACACCACACACGACAACAACAAACGACGACAACAACACAACACCACAACAACAACACACCACACCACAACAACACAACACACGACAACAACACACGACGACAACAACACAACAACACACGACACCACAACAACACACCACAACAACACACAACACACCACCACACGACAACACACCACCACAACAACACAACACCACAACAACACACCACAACACACGACAACAACACACGACGACAACAACACAACAACACACGACACCACAACAACACACGACACCACAACAACACACGACACCACAACAACACACCACAACAACAACACACCACAACAACAACACACCACAACACACGACACCACAACAACACACGACAACAACACACGACAACAACACACGACGACAACAACACAACAACACACGACGACAACAACACACGACGACAACAACACACGACGACAACAACACACCACCACAACAACACACCACAACAACACACCACAACAACATACCACACAACAACACACCACAACACACCACAACAACAACACACCACCACAACAACACAACACAACAACACACCACAACAACATACCACACAACAACACACCACAACACACCACAACAACAACACACCACCACAACAACACAACACAACAACACAACACACCACACAACAACACACCACAACAACAACACACCACCACAACAACACAACACAACAACACAACACACCACACAACAACACACCACGACAACAACACACCACGACAACAACACACCACGACAACAACACACCACGACAACAACACACCACACCACAACACACCACGACAACAACACACCACGACAACAACACACCACGCACCACACCACAACACACCACCACCACAACAACACACCACCCCCCCCCCCCCCCCCCCCCCCCCCCCCCCCCCCCCCCCCCCGACAACACACACCACGACAACCACACCACAACAACCCCCCCGCCCCCCCCCCCCCCCCCTGTTCATCTGGCTTTATCTCCTCTGTTACTGGAAACTACCAGGAAGACATTGTTTACAGTGACATTTACAAAAGTTCAGAATGTCTTTTTATAAATAAATAAATGAAAACATTTAAATGTAGATATCTACGTAGAGGAAATGAAGGATATGTTCTGTCTACATAGAGGAAATGGAGATATTGGTGTACAGTGTTTGTACTGGTCTATGCATCTAAAGCCCTGTATTGGTCTATGGTTCAATAGTGTTGAACTGGTCTATTGATGATCAGTACAGACTGGGTTAGAGAAGGGAGAGGGTCTGGAACTGAGTGTTGGGGTTAGAGAAGGGAGAGGGTCTGGAACTGAGTGTTGGGGTTAGAGAGAGGAGAGGTGTCTGGAACTGAGTGTTGGGGTTAGAGAGAGGAGAGGGTCTGGAACTGAGTGTTGGGGTTAGAGAGAGGAGAGGGTCTGGAACTGAGTGTTGGGGTTTAGAGAGAGGGAGAGGGTCTGGAACTGAGTGTTGGGGTTAGAGAGAAAGGGGAGAGGGTCTGGAACTGAGTGTTGGGGTTAGAGAAGGGAGAGGGTCTGGAACTGAGTGTTGGGGTTAGAGAAGGGAGAGGGTCTGGAACTGAGTGTTGGGGTTAGAGAAGGGAGAGGGTCTGGAACTGAGTGTTGGGGTTAGAGAGAGGAGAGGGTCTGGAACTGAGTGTTGGGGTTAGAGAAGGGAGAGGGTCTGGAACTGAGTGTTGGGGTTAGAGAAGGGAGAGGGTCTGGAACTGAGTGTTGGGGTTAGAGAGAGGAGAGGGTCTGGAACTGAGTGTTGGGGTTAGAGAGAGGAGAGGGTCTGGAACTGAGTGTTGGGGTTAGAGAAGGGAGAGGGTCTGGAACTGAGTGTTGGGGTTAGAGAGAGGAGAGGGTCTGGAACTGAGTGTTGGGGTTAGAGAAGGGAGAGGGTCTGGAACTGAGTGTTGGGGTTAGAGAAGGGAGAGGGTCTGGAACTGAGTGTTGGGGTTAGAGAAGGGAGAGGGTCTGGAACTGAGTGTTGGGGTTAGAGAGAGGAGAGGGTCTGGAACTGAGTGTTGGGGTTAGAGAGAGGAGAGGGTCTGGAACTGAGTGTTGGGGTTAGAGAGAGGAGAGGGTCTGGAACTGAGTGTTGGGGTTAGAGAAGGGAGAGGGTCTGGAACTGAGTGTTGGGGTTAGAGAAGGGAGAGGGTCTGGAACTGAGTGTTGGGGTTAGAGAGAGGAGAGGGTCTGGAACTGAGTGTTGGGGTTAGAGAGAGGAGAGGGTCTGGAACTGAGTGTTGGGGTTAGAGAGAGGAGAGGGTCTGGAACTGAGTGTTGGGGTTAGAGAGAGGAGAGGGTCTGGAACTGAGTGTTGGGGTTAGAGAGAGGAGAGGGTCTGGAACTGAGTGTTGGGGTTAGAGAAGGGAGAGGGTCTGGAACTGAGTGTTGGGGTTAGAGAAGGGAGAGGGTCTGGAACTGAGTGTTGGGGTTAGAGAAGGGAGAGGGTCTGGAACTGAGTGTTGGGGTTAGAGAGAGGAGAGGGTCTGGAACTGAGTGTTGGGGTTAGAGAAGGGAGAGGGTCTGGAACTGAGTGTTGGGGTTAGAGAGAGGAGAGGGTCTGGAACTGAGTGTTGGGGTTAGAGAAGGGAGAGGGTCTGGAACTGAGTGTTGGGGTTAGAGAAGGGAGAGGGTCTGGAACTGAGTGTTGGGGTTAGAGAGAGGGAGAGGGTCTGGAACTGAGTGTTGGGGTTAGAGAAGGGAGAGGGTCTGGAACTGAGTGTTGGGGTTAGAGAGAGGAGAGGGTCTGGAACTGAGTGTTGGGGTTAGAGAGAGGAGAGGGTCTGGAACTGAGTGTTGGGGTTAGAGAAGGGAGAGGGTCTGGAACTGAGTGTTGGGGTTAGAGAGAGGAGAGGGTCTGGAACTGAGTGTTGGGGTTAGAGAAGGGAGAGGGTCTGGAACTGAGTGTTGGGGTATTGAGGGTTATGTGATATCTCAGTGACTGACCTGCTGTGTATCTCTGTCTCACTTGTTGCCATTAAAGTGCCTTACTGACTAAACCGTTTCCAGTGTTTCCTCACTACAGTCCTGATGAATTAGCATTGGACCAGAATTACAACCCAAACAGCACAACCCATCTGCACTGTTCTTCAAGTAAATGTATTTTTGTAAAATGTTCTGTGTAAGTTGTTAAAGGTTGTCCTTGTGGATATAGTTGTGTGGTTTGTTGAACTTTGAAATCATTTGTTTTTGTTTGACATATTTTCAAGTAAAAAATCTGTCAGCATCATTGTTACTGTGGAATATATGTACCATTAGCATATGTGGTACACCGTGGCTGGCACCTGGCAGCATTTAGTCACCTTTAACCCCTAGGACAGGCTGTCATCTGGCAGCGTTTAGTCACCTTTAACCCCTAGGACTGGCTGTCATATGGCAGCGTTTAGTCACCTTTAACCCCTAGGACTGGCTGTCATCTGGCCCTGCAGCGTTTAGTCACCTTTAACCCCTAGGACTGGCTGTCATCTGGCCCTGCAGCGTTTAGCCACCTTTAACCCCTAGGACTGGCTGGCATCTGGCCCTGCAGCGTTTAGTCACCTTTAACCCCTAGGACTGGCTGTCATCTGGCCCTGCAGCGTTTAGTCACCTTTAACCCCTAGGACTGGCTGTCATCTGGCCCTGCAGCGTTTAGCCACCTTTAACCCCTAGGACTGGCTGTCATCTGGCCCTGCAGCGTTTAGTCACCTTTAACCCCTAGGACTGGCTGGCATCTGGCAGCGTTTAGTCACCTTTAACCCCTAGGACTGGCTGTCATCTGGCAGCGTTTAGTCACCTTTAACCCCTAGGACAGGCTGTCATCTGGCCCTGCAGCGTTTAGTCACCTTTAACCCCTAGGACTGGCTGGCATCTGGCCCTGCAGCGTTTAGCCACCTTTAACCCCTAGGACTGGCTGTCATCTGGCCCTGCAGTGGGACAGGAACCAAGTGGGAGAAGTAAGACACACCCTTCTGGATTTGACCACCAAAATGACTCACCAGTCCTTGAAATGGATCCCCCAAGAGGAGAAGAATCACCTGGAAGAGGAGAGACATCAAGGCAGAAATGACAGAGAGCATCCACAACTGGTGTGACCTGGAGAAACTTCCCCCGAGCCGAGTGAGATGGAGGACATTCGCCAAGCAGCCTATGATCCTAATAGGAGCCAAGACCTTTATTGAAATAAGTCAACTACTTGGTCCTACTGGGTGAAGATGTGGAGGTTGTAGAGAGGGCTGTAACTGAACAGCATTACCACTTCCAACCAGGAGGTGGCAGCACTGCCCTGAGGTTGGTTCAGATTATGAAGCGAAGGTGTGGTGTAGTTCCTCAATAACGCCAGTAGGGGGAGGTGATGCACCCTTCAAATAAAATGTTATTGGTCCATATTTAACAGATGTTATTGGTCCATACACATATTTAACAGATGTTATTGGTCCATATTTAACAGATGTTATTGGTCCATACACATATTTAACAGATGTTATTGGTCCATATTTAACAGATGTTATTGGTCCATATTTAACAGATGTTATTGGTCCATATTTAACAGATGTTATTGGTCCATATTTAACAGATGTTATTGGTCCATATTTAACAGATGTTATTGGTCCATATTTAACAGATGTTATTGGTCCATATTTAACAGATGTTATTGTGGGTGTAGTGAAATGCTTGTGTTCTTCGCTCTAACAGTGCAGTAGTATCTAACAATTCACAACAATACACACAAATCTAAAAGTAAAAGAATAGAATGAAGGAAAACATGAATATTAGGACGAGCATTGTCAGAATGTGTGTGTGTGTGTGTGTGTGTGGGGGATATATATATATATATTATATAGGGGGGGGGGCACGTGTGATGGGATGCATAAACGTTATGGACAGTTTGTGGATAGAATATTTAGTACACTGTAGAATGTTTAGGCTAGAACAGTGTGCAGTGCGTTCGGAAAGCATTTAGACCCCTTGACTTTTTGCACATTTTGTTACGTTACAGCCTTATTCTACACAGCCTTATTCTACACACTACACAGCCTTATTCTACACAGCCTTATTCTACACAGCCTTATTCTACACACTACACAGCCTTATTCTACACAGCCTTATTCTACACACTACACAGCCTTATTCTACACAGCCTTATTCTACACAGCCTTATTCTACACAGCCTTATTCTGCACACTACACAGCCTTATTCTACACAGCCTTATTCTACACAGCCTTATTCTACACAGCCTTATTCTACACACTACACAGCCTTATTCTACACACTACACAGCCTTATTCTACACAGCCTTATTCTGCACACAACACAGCCTTATTCTACACAGCCTTATTCTACACACTACACAGCCTTATTCTGCACACTACACAGCCTTATTCTGCACACTACACAGCCTTATTCTGCACACTACACAGCCTTATTCTACACAGCCTTATTCTACACACTACACAGCCTTATTCTACACACTGCACAGCCTTATTCTACACAGCCTTATTCTACACAGCCTTATTCTGCACACTACACAGCCTTATTCTACACACTACACAGCCTTATTCTACACAGCCTTATTCTGCACACTACACAGCCTTATTCTACACACTACACAGCCTTATTCTGCACACTACACAGCCTTATTCTACACACTACACAGCCTTATTCTGCACACTACACAGCCTTATTCTGCACACTACACAGCCTTATTCTACACAGCCTTATTCTACACAGCCTTATTCTGCACACTACACAGCCTTATTCTACACAGCCTTATTCTACACAGCCTTATTCTACACACTACACAGCCTTATTCTACACACTACACAGCATTATTCTGCACACTACACAGCCTTATTCTACACACTACACAGCCTTATTCTACACACTACACAGCCTTATTCTGCACACTACACAGCCTTATTCTACACACTACACAGCCTTATTCTGCACACTACACAGCCTTATTCTACACACTACACAGCCTTATTCTACACAGCCTTATTCTGCACACTACACAGCCTTATTCTGCACGCTACACAGCCTTATTCTACACAGCCTTATTCTACACACTACACAGCCTTATTCTACACACTACACAGCCTTATTCTGCACACTACACAGCCTTATTCTACACACTACACAGCCTTATTCTACACACTACACAGCCTTATTCGTCAATCTACACACAATACCCCATAATGACAAAGCAAAAACAGGATTTTAGAAATATCACATTTACATAAGTATTCAGACCTTTTACTCAGTACTTTGTTGAAGCACCTTTGGCAGTGATTACAGCCTCAAGTCTTCTCTGGTATGACGCTACAAGCTTGGCACACCTGTATTTGGGGAGTTTCTCCCATTCTTCTCTGCAGATCCTCTCAAGCTCTGTCAGGTTGGATGGGGAGCGTCGCTGCACAGGTATTTTCAGGTCTCTCCAGAGATGTTTGATCGGGTTCAAGTCCGGTCTCTGGCTGGGCCACTCAAGGACATTCAGAGACTTGTCCCGAAGCCACTCCTGCGTTGTCTTGGCTGTGTGCTTAGGGTCGTTGTCCTGTTGGAAGGTGAACCTTTGCCCCAGTCTGAGGTCCTGAGCGCTCAGGAGCAGGTTTTCATCAAGGATCTCTCTGTACTTTGCTCCATTCACCTTTCCCTCGTTCCTGACTAGTCTCCCAGTCCCTGCCACTGAAAAACATCCCCACAGCATGATGCTGCCACCACCATGCTTCACTGTAGGGATGGTGTCAGGTTTCCTCCAGAGGTGACGCTTGGCATTCAGGTCAAAGAGTTCAATCTTGGTTTCATCAGACTAGAGAATCTTGTTTCTCATGGTCAGAGTCCTTTAGGTGCCTTTTGACAAACTCCAAGCGGGCTGTCATGTGCCTTTTACTGAGGAGTGGCTTCCATCTGGTCACTCTACCATAAAGGCCTGATTGGTGGAGTGCTGCAGAGATGGTTGTCCTTCTGGAAGATTCTACCATCTCCACAGAGAAGCTCTGTCAGAGTGATTGATTGCTTCTGTGGACAGGTGTCTTTTATACAGGTAACAAGCTGCGGTTAGGAGCACTCCCTTTAAGAGTGTGCTCCTAATCTCAGCTCGTTACCTGTATAAAAGACACCTGGGAGCCATAAATCTTTCTGATTGAGAGGGGGTCAAATACTTATTTCCCTCATTAAAATGAAAATCAATTTATAACATTTTTGACATGCCTTTTTCTGGATTGTTTTGTTGTTATTCTGTCTCTCACTGTTCAAATAAACCTACCATTAAAATTATAGACTGATCCTTTCTTTATCAGTGGGCAAACGTACAAAATCAGCAGGGGATCAAATACTTTTTTCCCCCCACTGTATGTCAGAGTGACTATTGGGTTCTTGGTCACCTCCCTGACTAAGGCCCTTCTCCCCCGATTGCTCAGTTTGGCCGGGCGGACAGTTCTAGGAAGAGTCTTGGTGGTTCCAAACTTCTTCCATTTAAGAATGATGGAGGCCACTGTGTTCTTGGGGACCTTCAATGCTGCAGAATTGTTTTGGTACCCTTCCTCTGATCTGTACCTCGACACAATCCTGTCTCGGAGCTCTACGGACAATTCCTTCTACCTCATGGCTTGTTTTTTGCTCTGACATGCACTGTCAACTGTGGGACCTTATATAGACAGGTGTGTACCTTTCCAAATCATGTCCAATCAATTTAATTCACCACAGGTGGACTCCAATCAAGTTGTAGAAACATCTCAAAGATGATCAATGGAAACAGGATGCACCTGAGCTCAATTTCGAGTCTCATAGCAAAGGGTCTGAATACTTAAGTAAATAATGTATTTCTGTTTTTTATTTGTCCTAAGTTTGCAAAATTTCTAAAAACCTGTTTTCACTTCGTCATTATGGGGTATTGTGTGTAGATTGATGAGGGAAATGTTTTATTTAATACATTTTAGAATAAGGCTGTAACTTTACAAAAATGTGGAAAAACGGAAGGGGTCTGAATACTTTCCGAATGCACTGTAGAGACAGCAATAGTTGAATAGGATGGTATTGACTAGAACACAGTATGTAAACATTATTAAAGTGACCAGTGATTCTGTGTCTATGGGGCAGCAGCCTCTAAGGTGCAGGGTTGAGTAACCAGGTGGTAGCTGGCTAGTGATGGCTATTTAACAGTCTGAAGGTCTGGAGATAGAAGCTGTTTTTCAGTCTCTCGGTTCCAGCTTTGATGCAGCTGTACTGACCTCACCTTCTGGATGATAGCGGGGTGAACAGGCAGTGGCTCGGGTGGTTGTTGTCCTTGATGATCTTTTTGGCCTTCCTGTGACATCGTGTGGTGTAGGTGTCCTGGAGGGCAGGTAGTTTGCCCCCGGTGATGCGTTATGCAGACCTCACTACCCTCTGGAGAGCCCTGCTGTTGCAGGCGGTGCAGTTGCCGTACCAGGCGGTGATACAGCCCGACAGGATGCTCTCGATTGTTCATCTGTAAAAGTTTGTGAGGGTCTTAGGTGCCAAGCCAAATTTCTTCAGCCTCCTGAGGTTGAAGAGGCATTGTTGCGATTTCTTCACCACAGTTTCTGTGTGGGTGGACCATTTCAGTTTGTCCGTGATGTGTACGCAGAGGAACTTTAAGCTTTCCACCTTCTCCACTGCGGCCCTGGCGATGTGGATAGGAGGGTGCTCCCTCTGCTGTTTCCTGAAGTCCACGATCAGCTCCATTGTTTTGTTGACGTTGAGCGAGAGGTTGTTTTCCTGACACCACATTCCCAGGGCCCTCACCTCCTCCCTGTAGGCTGTCTCGCCATTGTTGGTAATCAGGCCTGATTGAGTTGGAGGGTGCATGGTCATGCAGTCATGGGTGAACAGGGAGTACAGGAGGGGCCGAGCTAGTACCCTTGTGGGGCCGCTGTGTTGAGGATCAGCGAAGTGGAGGTGTTGTTTCCTTCCTTCGCCACCTGGGGGTGGGCCGTCAGGAAGTCCAGGACCCAGTTGGACAGGGCTGGGTTCAGACCCAGGGCCCCAAGATTAATGATGAGCTTGGAGGGTACTATGGTGTTGAATGCTGAGCTGTAGTCAATGAACAGCATTCTTACATAGTTTTTCCTCTTGTCCAGATGGGATAGGGCAGTGTGCAGTGCGATGGCGATAACATGGTCCGTGGATCTATTGGGGCGGTAAGCAAATTAAAGTGGGTCTAGGGTGTCAGGTAAGGTAGAGGTGATATGATCCTTAACTAGCCCCTCAAAGCACTTCATGATGACAGAAGTGAGGGCTATTTGGCGATAGTCATTTAGTTCAGGAACAATGGAGAACATCTTGAAGCAAGTAGGGACAGCAGACTGGGTTGTAGTTCAGACTGGGAGAGGTGGAGCACCCTTCAGAGAGACAGGAGAGGAGTGGTGTTTTGGTTCCTTTACTCCACCAGGAGGAAAGGTGGAGCACCCTTCAGAGAGACAGGAGAGGAGTGGTGTTTTGGTTCCTTAACTCCACCAGGAGGAGTGGTGGAGCGCCCTTCAGAGAGACAGGAGAGGAGTGGTGTTTTGGTTCCTTTACTCCACCAGGAGGAAAGGTGGAGCGCCCTTCAGAGAGACAGGAGAGGAGTGGTGTTTTGGTTCCTTTACTCCACCCTTCAGAGAGACAGGAGAGGAGTGGTGTTTTGGTTCCTTAACTCCACCAGGAGGAGAGGTGGAGCACCCTTCAGAGAGACAGGAGAGGAGTGGTGTTTTGGTTCCTTTACTCCACCCTTCAGAGAGACAGGAGAGGAGTGGTGTTTTGGTTCCTTAACTCCACCAGGAGGAGTGGTGGAGCGCCCTTCAGAGAGACAGGAGAGGAGTGGTGTTTTGGTTCCTTTACTCCACCAGGAGGAGAGGTGGAGCACCCTTCAGAGAGACAGGAGAGGAGTGGTGTTTTGGTTCCTTAACTCCACCAGGAGGAGTGGTGGAGCGCCCTTCAGAGAGATAGGAGAGGAGTGGTGTTTTGGTTCCTTTACTCCACCCTTCAGAGAGACAGGAGAGGAGTGGTGTTTTGCTTCCTTAACTCCACTAGGAGGAAAGGTGGAGCACCCTTCAGAGAGACAGGAGAGGAGTGGTGTTTTGGTTCCTTTACTCCACCCTTCAGAGAGACAGGAGAGGAGTGGTGTTTTGGTTCCTTTACTCCACCAGGAGGAGAGGTGGAGCGCCCATCAGAGAGATAGGAGAGGAGTGGTGTTTTGGTTCCTTAACTCCACTAGGAGGAGTGGTGCAGACTGCAGGCTGCTGGCTGTGTTCCTTATGGCCCCAGTGCTACGCTGAGGAACAATGCAGTCATTCTGCGAGGACACACACATCCTCTCACACACACACCACACCCCGCCTCTCAGCCTGCATGACTTTATAAGGTATTAAATGCAGCTCCTGTTGTGATTGGTCGACAGGAATTTGAGCAGGGAATTGTGATTCGCTGCGGCACATAAACACACAGCACCTGTTAGAACACATAACCCTCGGAGCACACACACACACACACACACACACACACACACACACACACACACACACACACACACACACACACACACACACACACACACACACACACACACACACACACACACACACACAACCACCCCTCACACACACACACCTACACACTCAGACACACACACACACACACACACACACTCAGACACCTAAACACACACACACACACACACACACACACACACACACACACACACACACACACACACACACTCAGACACCTAAACACAAACACACACACACACTCAGACACACACACACACCTACACACACACACAACACACACACACACACTCACTCAGACACACACACACCTACACACACACAACACACACACACACACACACACCTACACACACACACACACACCTACACACACACACACACCTACACACTCTCACACACACACACAACCACCCCTCACACACACACACACACACACCTAACCCCAATCCTAACCCTACACACTAGTGATGTGTGTGTTGACTCATAGCCTGCACTCCCTGTATTATATCTACGGAGGGTCCAGGGTCATCTCAGCCTGCAGTCCCTGTATTATATCTACGGAGGGTCCAGGGTCATCTCAGCCTGCAGTCCCTGTATTATATCTATGGAGGGTTCAGGGTCATCTCAGCCTGCAGTCCCTGTATTATATCTATGGAGGGTCCAGGGTCATCTCAGCCTGCAGTCCCTGTATTATATCTACGGAGGGTTCAGGGTCATCTCAGCCTGCACTCCCTGTATTATATCTATGGAGGGTCCAGGGTCATCTCAGCCTGCAGTCCCTGTATTATATCTATGGAGGGTCCAGGGTCATCTCAGCCTGCACTCCCTGTATTATATCTATGGAGGGTCCAGGGTCATCTCAGCCTGCAGTCCCTGTATTATATCTATGGAGGGTCCAGGGTCATCTCAGCCTGCAGTCCCTGTATTATATCTACGGAGGGTCCAGGGTCATCTCAGCCTGCAGTCCCTGTATTATATCTATGGAGGGTCCAGGGTCATCTCAGCCTGCACTCCCTGTATTATATCTATGGAGGGTCCAGGGTCATCTCAGCCTGCAGTCCCTGTATTATATCTATGGAGGGTCCAGGGTCATCTCAGCCTGCAGTCCCTGTATTATATCTATGGAGGGTCCAGGGTCATCTCAGCCTGCACTCCCTGTATTATATCTACGGAGGGTCCAGGGTCATCTCAGCCTGCACTCCCTGTATTATATCTATGGAGGGTCCAGGGTCATCTCAGCCTGCAGTCCCTGTATTATATCTACGGAGGGTCCAGGGTCATCTCAGCCTGCAGTCCCTGTATTATATCTACGGAGGGTCCAGGGTCATCTCAGCCTGCAGTCCCTGTATTATATCTATGGAGGGTCCAGGGTCATCTCAGCCTGCAGTCCCTGTATTATATCTATGGAGGGTCCAGGGTCATCTCAGCCTGCAGTCCCTGTATTATATCTATGGAGGGTCCAGGGTCATCTCAGCCTGCAGTCCCTGTATTATATCTACGGAGGGTCCAGGGTCATCTCAGCCTGCAGTCCCTGTATTATATCTACGGAGGGTCCAGGGTCATCTCAGCCTGCAGTCCCTGTATTATATCTATGGAGGGTCCAGGGTCATCTCAGCCTGCAGTCCCTGTATTATATCTACGGAGGGTCCAGGGTCATCTCAGCCTGCAGTCCCTGTATTATATCTATGGAGGGTTCAGGGTCATCTCAGCCTGCAGTCCCTGTATTATATCTACGGAGGGTCCAGGGTCATCTCAGCCTGCAGTCCCTGTATTATATCTATGGAGGGTCCAGGGTCATCTCAGCCTGCAGTCCCTGTATTATATCTACGGAGGGTCCAGGGTCATCTCAGCCTGCAGTCCCTGTATTATATCTATGGAGGGTCCAGGGTCATCTCAGCCTGCAGTCCCTGTATTATATCTATGGAGGGTCCAGGGTCATCTCAGCCTGCACTCCCTGTATTATATCTACGGAGGGTCCAGGGTCATCTCAGCCTGCAGTCCCTGTATTATATCTATGGAGGGTCCAGGGTCATCTCAGCCTGCAGTCCCTGTATTATATCTATGGAGGGTCCAGGGTCATCTCAGCCTGCAGTCCCTGTATTATATCTATGGAGGGTCCAGGGTCATCTCAGCCTGCACTCCCTGTATTATATCTACGGAGGGTCCAGGGTCATCTCAGCCTGCACTCCCTGTATTATATCTATGGAGGGTCCAGGGTCATCTCAGCCTGCAGTCCCTGTATTATATCTATGGAGGGTCCAGGGTCATCTCAGCCTGCAGTCCCTGTATTATATCTACGGAGGGTCCAGGGTCATCTCAGCCTGCAGTCCCTGTATTATATCTATGGAGGGTTCAGGGTCATCTCAGCCTGCAGTCCCTGTATTATATCTATGGAGGGTCCAGGGTCATCTCAGCCTGCAGTCCCTGTATTATATCTACGGAGGGTTCAGGGTCATCTCAGCCTGCACTCCCTGTATTATATCTATGGAGGGTCCAGGGTCATCTCAGCCTGCAGTCCCTGTATTATATCTATGGAGGGTCCAGGGTCATCTCAGCCTGCACTCCCTGTATTATATCTATGGAGGGTCCAGGGTCATCTCAGCCTGCAGTCCCTGTATTATATCTATGGAGGGTCCAGGGTCATCTCAGCCTGCAGTCCCTGTATTATATCTACGGAGGGTCCAGGGTCATCTCAGCCTGCAGTCCCTGTATTATATCTATGGAGGGTCCAGGGTCATCTCAGCCTGCACTCCCTGTATTATATCTATGGAGGGTTCAGGGTCATCTCAGCCTGCAGTCCCTGTATTATATCTATGGAGGGTTCAGGGTCATCTCAGCCTGCAGTCCCTGTATTATATCTATGGAGGGTTCAGGGTCATCTCAGCCTGCACTCCCTGTATTATATCTATGGAGGGTCCAGGGTCATCTCAGCCTGCAGTCCCTGTATTATATCTACGGAGGGTCCAGGGTCATCTCAGCCTGCAGTCCCTGTATTATATCTATGGAGGGTTCAGGGTCATCTCAGCCTGCAGTCCCTGTATTATATCTACGGAGGGTCCAGGGTCATCTCAGCCTGCAGTCCCTGTATTATATCTACGGAGGGTCCAGGGTCATCTCAGCCTGCAGTCCCTGTATTATATCTATGGAGGGTTCAGGGTAATCTCAGCCTGCAGTCCCTGTATTATATCTACGGAGGGTCCAGGGTCATCTCAGCCTGCAGTCCCTGTATTATATCTATGGAGGGTTCAGGGTCATTGATGTGTAGCTGGAAGGCGAATGGGGTTGAAAGACAAACAAAACCTTCAAAAATCCATAAATCTGTAATTAGTGTTCACTTTGTTTAGTCTACATGAAGGTTTCTCTGGATTTAGAGCACAAGCCTCGGCTTTAGGGCATAACTGTACGCGTGCCATATAGCCTCCATAACTGTACGCGTGCCATATATCCATAACTGTACGCGTGCCATATATCCATAACTGTTCGCGTGCCATATAGCCTCCATAACGGTTCGCGTGCCATATATCCATAACTGTACGCGTGCCATATAGCCTCCATAACTGTTCGCGTGCCATATATCCATAACTGTACGCGTGCCATATATCTTCCATAACTGTTTGCGTGCCATATATCCTCCATAACTGTACGCGTGCCATATAGCCTCCATAACTGTACGCGTGCCGTATATCCTCCATAACTGTACGCGTGCCATATAGCCTCCATAACTGTACGCGTGCCATATAGCCTCCATAACTGTTCGCGTGCCATATATCCATAACTGTACGCGTGCCATATAGCCTCCATAACGGTACGCGTGCCATATAGCCTCCATAACTGTACGCGTGCCATATATCCTCCATAACTGTACGCGTGCCATATAGCCTCCATAACTGTTCGCGTGCCATATATCCATAACTGTACGCGTGCCATATAGCCTCCATAACTGTACGCGCGCCATATAGCCTCCATAACTGTACGCGTGCCATATAGCCTCCATAACTGTTCGCGTGCCATATAGCCTCCATAACTGTACGCGTGCCATATATCCTCCATAACTGTACACGTGCCATATATCCATAACTGTTCGCGTGCCATATATCCATAACTGTACGCGTGCCATATAGCCTCCATAACTGTACGCGTGCCATATATCCTCCATAACTGTACGCGTGCCATATAGCCTCCATAACTGTACGCGTGCCATATAGCCTCCATAACTGTTCGCGTGCCATATATCCATAACTGTACGCGTGCCGTATAGCCTCCATAACTGTACGCGTGCCATATAGCCTCCATAACTGTTCGCGTGCCGTATATCCATAACTGTACGCGTGCCATATAGCCTCCATAACTGTACGCGTGCCATATAGCCTCCATAACTGTTTGCGTGCCGTATAGCCTCCATAACTGTACGCGTGCCATATAGCCTCCATAACTGTACGCGTGCCATATATCCATAACTGTACGCGTGCCATATAGCCTCCATAACTGTACGCGTGCCATATAGCCTCCATAACTGTACGCGTACCATATATCCTCCATAACTGTACGCGTGCCATATAGCCTCCATAACTGTTCGCGTGCCATATAACCTCCATAACTGTACGCGTGCCATATAGCCTCCATAACTGTACGCGTGCCATATATCCATAACTGTACGCGTGCCATATAGCCTCCATAACTGTACGCATGCCATATAGCCTCCATAACTGTACGCGTGCCATATAGCCTCCATAACTGTACGCGTGCCATATATCCTCCATAACTGTACGCGTGCCATATAGCCTCCATAACTGTTCGCGTGCCATATAGCCTCCATAACTGTTCGCGTGCCGCATATCCATAACTGTACGCGTGCCATATATCCATAACTGTACGCGTGCCGTATATCCATAACTGTACGCGTGCCATATATCCTCCATAACTGTACGCGTGCCATATATCCTCCATAACTGTACGCGTGCCATATATCCTCCATAACTGTACGCGTGCCATATAGCCTCCATAACTGTACGCGTGCCGTATAGCCTCCATAACTGTACGCGTGCCGTATAGCCTCCATAACTGTTCGCGTGCCGTATATCCTTAACTGTACGCGTGCCATATAGCCTCCATAACTGTTCGCGTGCCATATAGCCTCCATAACTGTACGCGTGCCATATAGCCTCTAACTGTACACGTGCCATATAGCCTCCATAACTGTACGCGTGCCATATATCCTCCATAACTGTACGCGTGCCATATAGCCTCCATAACTGTACGCGTGCCATATAGCCTCCATAACTGTACGCGTGCCATATAGCCTCCATAACTGTACACGTGCCATAGAGCCTCTAACTGTACGCGTGCCATATAGCCTCCATAACTGTTCGCGTGCCATATAGCCTCCATAACTGTACGCGTGCCATATAGCCTCCATAACTGTACGCGTGCCATATAGCCTCCATAACTGTACGCGTGCCATATAGCCTCCATAACTGTACGCGTGCCATATAGCCTCTAACTGTACGCGTGCCATATAGCCTCTAACTGTACGCGTGCCATATAGCCTCCATAACTGTTCGCGTGCCATATAGCCTCCATAACTGTACGCGTGCCATATAGCCTCCATAACTGTACGCGTGCCATATATCCTCCATAACTGTACGCGTGCCATATAGCCTCCATAACTGTACGCGTGCCATATATCCTCCATAACTGTACGCGTGCCATATAGCCTTCTCAGCCAATCACCAAATAATGCTTTGGGGAACAGGCAGAACAAGTTAATGTCAATGAACAGGGGTCAAATCATCATTGTCAAAGTTTAATTCAATAAGACAGAAGCTGTGAAACGAGAGTTATAAAGAGAAGCGAGGGACAGAAAAGTAATGTTCAGGAACTATTTAATGATGTAGTAATACAGGATGATAGCAGTGCTGGCTACGTTATGTGGTGATGTAGTAATACAGGATGATGGCAGTGCTGGCTACGTTATGCGGTGATGTAGTAATACAGGATGATAGCAGTGCTGGCTACGTTATGTGGTGATGTAGTAATACAGGATGATGGCAGTGCTGGCTACGTTATGTGGTGATGTAGTAATACAGGATGATGGCAGTGCTGGCTACGTTATGTGGTGATGTAGTAATACAGGATGATAGCAGTGCTGGCTACGTTATGTGGTGATGTAGTAATACAGGATGATGGCAGTGCTGGCTACGTTATGTGGTGATGTAGTAATACAGGATGATAGCAGTGCTGGCTACGTTATGTGGTGATGTAGTAATACAGGATGATGGCAGTGCTGGCTACGTTATGTGGTGATGTAGTAATACAGGATGATGGCAGTGCTGGCTACGTTATGTGGTGATGTAGTAATACAGGATGATGGCAGTGCTGGCTACGTTATGTGGTGATGTAGTAATACAGGATGATGGCAGTGCTGGCTACGTTATGTGGTGATGTAGTAATAGAGGATGATAGCAGTGCTGGCTACGTTATGTGGTGATGTAGTAATAGAGGATGATAGCAGTGCTGGCTACGTTATGTGGTGATGTAGTAATACAGGATGATGGCAGTGCTGGCTACGTTATGTGGTGATGTAGTAATACAGGATGATAGCAGTGCTGGCTACGTTATGTAGTGATAGTTGATGGCAGTGCTGGCTATGTTATGTGGTGATGTAGTAATAGAGGATGATAGCAGTGCTGGCTACGTTATGTGGTGATGTAGTAATAGAGGATGATGGCAGTGCTGGCTACGTTATGTGGTGAGGGGATGATAGCAGTGCTGGCTACGTTATGTGGTGATGTAGTAATAGAGGATGATGGCAGTGCTGGCTATGTTATGTGGTGAGGGATGATAGGCAGTGCTGGCTACGTTATGTGGTGATGTAGTAATAGAGGATGATAGCAGTGCTGGCTACGTTATGTGGTGATGTAGTAATAGAGGATGATAGCAGTGCTGGCTACGTTATGTGGTGATGTAGTAATAGAGGATGATGGCAGTGCTGGCTATGTTATGTGGTGATGGATGATGGCAGTGCTGGCTACGTTATGTGGTGATGTAGTAATAGAGGATGATAGCAGTGCTGGCTACGTTATGTGGTGATGTAGTAATAGAGGATGATAGCAGTGCTGGCTACGTTATGTGGTGATGTAGTAATACAGGATGATGGCAGTGCTGGCTACGTTATGTGGTGATGTAGTAATAGAGGATGATAGCAGTGCTGGCTATGTTATGTGGTGATGGACGATAGCAGTGCTGGCTACGTTATGTGGTGATGGACGATAGCAGTGCTGGCTATGTTATGTGGTGGCGGATGATAGCAGTGATTTTGAGGCGCTCTACAAATTCGACAGTCACAAGGAAACTGTAGTCTACTGTTCAGGTGGGTTAAATGAAAAATCAAATCAGGACATTGACTAACCAGATGAATCTGTTTTTTTGTCAAACTCCAAATGTCCTCTGATAATATTGGTCCTGTGCGCATCGACATCCCTGTGTTTCGAGAGAAACGTCTGAGTTTGACAGGTATTGCTCACGGTTTGAGCAACAACAAAAACCAGTAACTGATTGTATAAATTGAAGGAAGTGCTTCTCCATAACCTTTATATGAAGGCTCTACATGAATCAACCGTCAGTGAATGCTTTTGTTTATGCGTTTTGTACGATATGAATTGAACATCGACAAATACATCAGTAAAAAATATTGAGCCCATTTAATGCAAATGAATAGATGGGAAAGCAGCATACAACTGATCTAATGGAAAGGATGAGTTCACTTTCACACCCAGAGCCTAAAAACACATCTGAAGTGTAAGTTAGGTGTTTAGCTCACATCTGAAGGCTGGGGGGCATTTAGGGCGTACGGTGGCTCGCTAAAACCTCCTAATGATTATGATCACACTTCCTCAATTCAAATAATACAGCGACACTATACCAAAGATGGTTTGGTTTAGAAAACTTGAGAACCAAACTCCAGTTATCAGCATGGCCTGTTGTTGTCTGGACTTGTTGAAATATCTTCAAGCCTAGAAACAAACCTCTAGGCTTAATAAGAGCTGCTGCCGTTAAATGATACACCAAATGTTGGCAAAATGTGGACTTGGGAACAGGAGTTGAGAAATATGATTTCTTACTTTGTTCATATTGAGAGAACGGAATGCTCAGTTAGATACCATCTGTAGAGGTTCTGTCTTCATCATAAAGACTGATAGTATTTCAACCAGAAAAAAGCTGAAATCTGATCAGAAACACGTTGGGTCGTTTTCACAGTTTTCTTTTTCCTTACAACCAGGCAACCCATTGTCAGAAATGGTTCCTTAGTCTTGACTGTAGCCTAGAGCGGTTTAGGGTCCCCCGATGTTCACTTTATCACGTTCTGTCAGCGGGTCCAGATGGGGGGGCGGTTCCAGATGGGGGGGCGGGTCCAGATGGGGGGCGGTTCCAGATGGGGGGCGGTTCCAGATGGGGGGCGGTTCCAGATGGGGGGGCGGTTCCAGATGGGGGGGCGGGTCCAGATGGGGGGAGGATTCCAGATGGGGGGCGGTTCCAGATGGGGGGGCGGTTCCAGATGGGGGGGGCGGGTCCAGATGGGGGGAGGATTCCAGATGGGGGGAGGATTCCAGATGGGGGGAGGATTCCAGATGGGGGGGGGGGGCGGTTCCAGATGGGGGGGGGCGGTTCCAGATGGGGGGAGGATTCCAGATGGGGGGGGGGGCGGTTCCAGATGGGGGGGGGGGGCGGTTCCAGATGGGGGGAGGATTCCAGATGGGGGGGGGGGGGGCGGTTCCAGATGGGGGGGGGGGGAGGTTCCAGATGGGGGGAGGATTCCAGATGGGGGGAGGATTCCAGATGGGGGGAGGTTCCAGATGGGGGGGGATTCCAGATGGGGGGGGATTCCAGATGGGGGGGGGCGGTTCCAGATGGGGGGGGGGCGGTTCCAGATGGGGGGAGGATTCCAGATGGGGGGAGGATTCCAGATGGGGGGCGGTTCCAGATGGGGGGAGGTTCCAGATGGGATATTAGCAGTTGCAGGCTGGTGCAGCTGACCCGTGCACCACTACACACACAGGGCCTTCAGAAAGTATTCACACCCCTTGACTTTTATCACATGTTGTTGTGTTACAGCCTGAATTTAAAATGGATTACATTGAGATTGTGTTTCACTGGCCTTTACACACAGTACCACATAATGTCAAACTGGAATTATTTTTGTAGAACTTTTGACAAAAGTAATTAAACATTAAAAGCTGATGAGTCATTAAGTATTCAGCCCCTTTGTTATAGAAATGTGCTTAACAAGTCACATAATAGGTTTCATGGACTCAATCTGTGTTCATAGTCTCTTACCTGTAAGGTCCCTCAGTTGAGCAGTGAATTTCAAACACACATACATTTTTAATTTTAGCAGACGCTCTTATCCAGAGCAGTAGTGAATGCATACATTTCATACATGGGAATCGAACACAAAATCCTGGCGTTGCAAACACCATGCTCTACCAACTGAGCTACAGGGAAGGCATACCAGAGAGGTTTTCTAATGCCTCACTAAGAAGGACACCTATTGGGCGTTATTTTTTTAATTTATTTTTTTAAAGCAGACATTGAAGTTATTAATTACACTTTGGTTGTTGTATTAATACACCCAGTCACTGCAAAGATACAGGCGTCCTTCCTAACTCAGTTGCCGGAGAGGAAGGAAACTACTCAGGGATTTCACCATGAGGCCAATGGTAACTTTAAAACAGTTACAGAGTTTAATGGCTGTGATGGGAGACAACTGAGGATGGATCAACAACATTGTAGTTTTACTCCACAATACTAACATAAATGACAGAGTGAAAAGAAGGAAGCCTGTACAGAATACAAATATTCCAAAACACGCATCCTGTTTACAAGGCACTAAAGTAAAACTGGAAAAAATGTCGCAAACAATTCCAAAGGCATAATGCGCGAGCGCAAAACCCGAGATGAAAAGTCAAAAAGTTCCATTACCATTCGTAGAAACATGTCAAACAATGTTTACAATCAACCCTTAGGGTCTTTTTAACATAAATCTTCGGTTATATTCCAACCGGACAATAGCGTATTCATTACAGAGGAAAAAGAAGGAACCGCACGCCTGCGTGGGCGCTCCTGCAAGACCGCGCAGTAAACAACTCATTGGTCCCAGGCAGTCCACAGCTCTTATTCTCTCCCCAGTAACAGTAGAAGCATGAAGCAAGGTTCTAAAGACTGTTGACATCTAGTGGAAGCCTTAGCAAGTGCAAAATGACCGCACGGACACTGTAGTTTGGATAGGCAATCACTTGAAAAACTATAAACCACTTTCTGGTTGGATTTCTCTCAGGTTTTTGCCTGCCATATGAGTTCTGTTATACTCACAGACATAATTCAAACAGTTTTAGAAACTTCAGAGTGTTTTCTATCCAAAACTACTAATAATATGGATATCCTACCTTCTGGGCCCGAGTAGCAGACAGTTTAATTTGGGCACATTATTCATCTGAATTTCCGAATACTGCCCCCTGTCACCAAGTTAAACTACATTTTAGTCGCACTTCCACCCAGCTCAACGACCACGAGTAAAACCTTGCTGAGATGATCAATGTTGTAGCGTCACTTTCTCTCGATGGCCTTGACCAGTTCATCTTTGCTTGTAGGCTTGGCAGAGATACGGATGAACGTTTTCAGTTGATGCCAAACAAGTTCGATCGGGTATAAATCAGGAGCCCTACATACAGAGATGAAAACAATCCTGTTGAGATATACTGTAGGCCTACCGTAGGTGTTGTAGGTCTTTTATTTATTTTTATTTTACTTTTTTTTTACCACATAAAGGTCTACTTACTCTGTTGGCGCCTTGACCCAGTTTATGCCCTCATTTGCAATGCAAACCCGGGCGGCAGTGAGTTTTCTGCATTTTAGCCTAACAGCCAACATTAGGTACAATAATAGAAATATACATGTAAATAGGCCTAAACATAACAAAATATTGCTATAGTCCTACCTTGAAAGAAACAATGTGATCCCAGAAACACCTCTCTGACATAGGGTCCAGCATATCTCTTGATGATTTCTTCCTCAAATAAATCTCGAGCCATGACATCTGAAAATGGAGGCAACAGTGAATTATTGTGTAACACATAGCAGTCCATGAGGTGTAGGCTACAACATTTGATGTACCTTTTTGATTTGTAAATAGCCAAACTTACCATAAAAAAATCAAAAATGGACCTGGTCCCTGGCGAGAAATTGCCCCCCGCACATGGAGTTTGAGCTGATTGATGATTGGGACTCGGCTTGCTTGACCTTCTTCCTTTTTTTCTGTAGCAATTTTGAGCAAATTGCTCAAGGGCCACGGTTGATTCGTCTTGTGAAGATGACGTCATTGAATGTCTCGCCAGCTTTGATCTGGGCCTGCAGGACGCAAAGCTCTTTGTTTGTCAGAGGAATCATCGGGTCGGAACTACAGAACAGTACAAAACAAGTGAACACACATCTGTAATCTGCTGAGATCACGGCACAACATCTACATCGCTCTAATCACAGTCAGAAGACAGTTGACGAAACTTACGTGGACTTTTATATATATATGAAACATGTCTTACCGAGCATTTCCAAACGTCCAGTTTCTTCAACTGTCTTCTGACTGTGATTAGAGCAATGTAGATGTTGTGCCGTGATGACAGCGTAGCCTGGTGGTTAGAGTGTTGGACTAGTATCCGAAAGGTTGCAAGATCGAATCCCCGAGCTGTCCAGGTCCAAATCTGTCGTTCTGTCCCTGAACAAGGCAGTTAACCCACTGTTCCTAGGCCGTCATTGAAAATAAGAATTTGTTCTTTACTGTCTTGCCTAGTAAAATAAAGGTTAAAATAAAAGAGCCAGGTGGTATTGGTCCAGAGCCGGGCGGTATTGGTCCAGAGCCAGGCGGTATTGGTCCAGAGCCGGGCGGTATTGGTCCAGAGCCAGGCGGTATTGGCGGAGAGCCAGGCGGTATTGGTCCAGAGCCGGGCGGTATTGGTCCAGAGCCAGGCGGTATTGGTCCAGAGCCGGGCGGTATTGGTCCAGAGCCAGGCGGTATTGGCGGAGAGCCAGGCGGTATTGGTCCAGAGCCGGGCGGTATTGGTCCAGAGCCAGGCGGTATTGGCGGAGAGCCAGGCGGTATTGGTCCAGAGCCGGGCGGTATTGGTCCAGAGCCAGGCGGTATTGGTCCAGAGCCAGGCGGTATTGGTCCAGAGCCAGGCGGTATTGGTCCAGAGCCGGGCGGTATTGGTCCAGAGCCGGGCGGTATTGGTCCAGAGCCGGGCGGTGTTGGTCCAGAGCCAGGCGGTATTGGTCCAGAGCCAGGCGGTATTGGTCCAGAGCCGGGCGGTATTGGTCCAGAGCCAGGCGGTATTGGTCCAGAGCCAGGCGGTATTGGTCCAGAGCCAGGCGGTATTGGTCCAGAGCCGGGCGGTGTTGGCGGAGAGCCAGGCGGTATTGGTCCAGAGCCGGGCGGTGTTGGTCCAGAGCCAGGCGGTATTGGTCCAGAGCCAGGCGGTATTGGTCCAGAGCCAGGCGGTATTGGTCCAGAGCCGGGCGGTGTTGGTCCAGAGCCAGGCGGTATTGGTCCAGAGCCGGGCGGTATTGGTCCAGAGCCAGGCGGTGTTGGCGGAGAATGACGCGTTGAAGAGGGCAAGGAGCGTACTGTATATGGAGTTGTAAAAGACCAAGTCCGTATTATGGCAAGAACAACTAAAATAAGCCAAGAGAAACGACAGTCCATCATTACTTCAAGATGTCCAGAACTTTGAAAGTTTCTTCAAGTACAGTCGCAAAAACCATCATGCGCTATGATGAAACTGGCTCTCATTAGGACCGCCACAGGAAAGGAAAGACCCAGAGTTACCTCTGCTGCAGAGGACCAGTTCATTAGTGTTACCATCCTCAGAAACTGCGGCCCAAATAAATGCTTCACAGAGTTCAAGTAACAGACACATCTCAACATCAACTGTTCAGAGGAGACTGCATGAATCAGGCCTTCATGGTTGAATTGCTGCAAAGAAACCACTACAAAAGGACACTGTCATGGTGCGCATGTCCATGACTTGTAAACAATGACACTGAAACAAATTATTGGTTGAAAAAAGACTTTATTTATCTTCAAGGTGAAGTCAAAAATCCTGAAACCAAAGAGAATGTTGGATTGAGTAGGGCATTCCGTTTGCCAACAATACTTTGACATAAGGCGCCAAAGTCGAGTGTTGATTGTGTACGCCAGTTACTAACACAATGTAACTTAATAACAATGTTTCTGCCGTCTAAAAAGCTGCCCATTAAAACGTTCATTCTCTAGCAATGTGAAATATATTACTAGAATAACGATGAAAGTATTGGTAGAGTATAATCATATAATTTAACCTACCTCTATGTCTGAAGCGATGTGCTGTTTCCTTGTTGAAGTGACAGTGTGCATTACACGCGTGAGGCAGATTAGTCTACGAGTCATCGAGGAACATTCATTGGTTGACTTGAATAACCAAAGTGATTCATTATTGTGAGGGTGAATTACCTCATGAATGTGTATTGTGTGACTTAGAGTACAAGTTATAGCACAAGTTATAGAAGTGTGTGTGTTTATGTAAAACTGTTTATGATGTTATATGTCCATGGGAAATAAAACATTTATATTAGAAATGTGTTTTGGGGCTATCATGATGGAACATTCCTAGTTGAAGGGACTTCCTGGAAGGAGTACTTAGGTGGTCAGTTGGCTTTTCCCTGGAGGAGAGCAGTCTGGGTAGGTAACAGGTTGGTTACAGTAGAGTTATACCTGGAGGAGAGCAGTCTGGGTAGGTAACAGGTTGGTTACAGTAGAGTTATACCTGGAGGAGAGCAGTCTGGGTAGGTAACAGGTTGGTTACAGTAGAGTTATACCTGGAGGAGAGCAGTCTGGGTAGGTAACAGGTTGGTTACAGTAGAGTTATACCTGGAGGAGAGCAGTCTGGGTAGGTAACAGGTTGGTTACAGTAGAGTTATACCTGGAGGAGAGCAGTCTGGGTAGGTAACAGGTTGGTTACAGTAGAGTTATACCTGGAGGAGAGCAGTCTGGGTAGGTAACAGGTTGGTTACAGTAGAGTTATACCTGGAGGAGAGCAGTCTGGGTAGGTAACAGGTTGGTTACAGTAGAGTTATACCTGGAGGAGAGCAGTCTGGGTAGGTAACAGGTTGGTTACAGTAGAGTTATACCTGGAGGAGAGCAGTCTGGGTAGGTAACAGGTTGGTTACAGTAGAGTTATACCTGGAGGAGAGCAGTCTGGGTAGGTAACAGGTTGGTTACAGTAGAGTTATACCTGGAGGAGAGCAGTCTGGGTAGGTAACAGGTTGGTTACAGTAGAGTTATACCTGGAGGAGAGCAGGCTGGGTAGGTAACAGGTTGGTTACAGTAGAGTTATACCTGGAGGAGAGCAGTCTGGGTAGGTAACAGGTTGGTTACAGTAGAGTTATACCTGGAGGAGAGCAGTCTGGGTAGGTAACAGGTTGGTTACAGTAGAGTTATACCTGGAGGAGAGCAGTCTGGGTAGGTAACAGGTTGGTTACAGTAGAGTTATACCTGGAGGAGAGCAGTCTGGGTAGGTAACAGGTTGGTTACAGTAGAGTTATACCTGGAGGAGAGCAGTCTGGGTAGGTAACAGGTTGGTTACAGTAGAGTTATACCTGGAGGAGAGCAGTCTGGGTAGGTAACAGGTTGGTTACAGTAGAGTTATACCTGGAGGAGAGCAGTCTGGGTAGGTAACAGGTTGGTTACAGTAGAGTTATACCTGGAGGAGAGCAGGCTGGGTAGGTAACAGGTTGGTTACAGTAGAGTTATACCTGGAGGAGAGCAGTCTGGGTAGGTAACAGGTTGGTTACAGTTGAGTTATACCTGGAGGAGAGCAGTCTGGGTAGGTAACAGGTTGGTTACAGTAGAGTTATACCTGGAGGAGAGCAGTCTGGGTAGGTAACAGGTTGGTTACAGTAGAGTTATACCTGGAGGAGAGCAGTCTGGGTAGGTAACAGGTTGGTTACAGTAGAGTTATACCTGGAGGAGAGCAGTCTGGGTAGGTAACAGGTTGGTTACAGTAGAGTTATACCTGGAGGGGAGCAGTCTGGGTAGGTAACAGGTTGGTTACAGTAGAGTTATACCTGGAGGAGAGCAGTCTGGGTAGGTAACAGGTTGACTACAGTAGAGTTATACCTGGAGGAGAGCAGTCTGGGTAGGTAACAGGTTGGTTACAGTAGAGTTATACCTGGAGGAGAGCAGTCTGGGTAGGTAACAGGTTGGTTACAGTAGAGTTATACCTGGAGGAGAGCAGTCTGGGTAGGTAACAGGTTGGTTACAGTCGAGTTATACCTGGAGGAGAGCAGGCTGGGTAGGTAACAGGTTGGTTACAGTAGAGTTATACCTGGAGGAGAGCAGTCTGGGTAGGTAACAGGTTGGTTACAGTAGAGTTATACCTGGAGGAGAGCAGTCTGGGTAGGTAACAGGTTGGTTACAGTAGAGTTATACCTGGAGGAGAGCAGTCTGGGTAGGTAACAGGTTGGTTACAGTAGAGTTATACCTGGAGGAGAGCAGTCTGGGTAGGTAACAGGTTGGTTACAGTAGAGTTATACCTGGAGGAGAGCAGTCTGGGTAGGTAACAGGTTGGTTACAGTAGAGTTATACCTGGAGGAGAGCAGTCTGGGTAGGTAACAGGTTGGTTACAGTAGAGTTATACCTGGAGGAGAGCAGTCTGGGTAGGTAACAGGTTGGTTACAGTAGAGTTATACCTGGAGGAGAGCAGTCTGGGTAGGTAACAGGTTGGTTACAGTAGAGTTATACCTGGAGGAGAGCAGTCTGGGTAGGTAACAGGTTGGTTACAGTAGAGTTATACCTGGAGGAGAGCAGTCTGGGTAGGTAACAGGTTGGTTACAGTAGAGTTATACCTGGAGGAGAGCAGTCTGGGTAGGTAACAGGTTGGTTACAGTAGAGTTATACCTGGAGGAGAGCAGTCTGGGTAGGTAACAGGTTGGTTACAGTAGAGTTATACCTGGAGGAGAGCAGTCTGGGTAGGTAACAGGTTGGTTACAGTAGAGTTATACCTGGAGGAGAGCAGTCTGGGTAGGTAACAGGTTGGTTACAGTAGAGTTATACCTGGAGGAGAGCAGTCTGGGTAGGTAACAGGTTGGTTACAGTAGAGTTATACCTGGAGGAGAGCAGTCTGGGTAGGTAACAGGTTGGTTACAGTAGAGTTATACCTGGAGGAGAGCAGTCTGGGTAGGTAACAGGTTGGTTACAGTAGAGTTATACCTGGAGGAGAGCAGTCTGGGTAGGTAACAGGTTGGTTACAGTAGAGTTATACCTGGAGGAGAGCAGTCTGGGTAGGTAACAGGTTGGTTACAGTAGAGTTATACCTGGAGGAGAGCAGTCTGGGTAGGTAACAGGTTGGTTACAGTAGAGTTATACCTGGAGGAGAGCAGGCTGGACAGGTAACAGGTTGGCTACAGTAGAGTTATACCTGGAGGAGAGCAGGCTGGGTAGGTAACAGGTTGGTTACAGTAGAGTTATACCTGGAGGAGAGCAGTCTGGGTAGGTAACAGGTTGGTTACAGTAGAGTTATACCTGGAGGAGAGCAGTCTGGGTAGGTAACAGGTTGGTTACAGTAGAGTTATACCTGGAGGGGAGCAGTCTGGGTAGGTAACAGGTTGGTTACAGTAGAGTTATACCTGGAGGAGAGCAGTCTGGGCAGGTAACAGGTTGGTTACAGTAGAGTTATACCTGGAGGAGAGCAGTCTGGGTAGGTAACAGGTTGGTTACAGTAGAGTTATACCTGGAGGAGAGCAGTCTGGGTAGGTAACAGGTTGGTTACAGTAGAGTTATACCTGGAGGAGAGCAGTCTGGGTAGGTAACAGGTTGGTTACAGTAGAGTTATACCTGGAGGAGAGCAGTCTGGGTAGGTAACAGGTTGGTTACAGTAGAGTTATACCTGGAGGAGAGCAGTCTGGGTAGGTAACAGGTTGGTTACAGTAGAGTTATACCTGGAGGAGAGCAGTCTGGGTAGGTAACAGGTTGACTACAGTAGAGTTATACCTGGAGGAGAGCAGTCTGGGTAGGTAACAGGTTGGTTACAGTAGAGTTATACCTGGAGGAGAGCAGTCTGGGTAGGTAACAGGTTGGTTACAGTAGAGTTATACCTGGAGGAGAGCAGTCTGGGTAGGTAACAGGTTGGTTACAGTAGAGTTATACCTGGAGGAGAGCAGTCTGGGTAGGTAACAGGTTGGTTACAGTAGAGTTATACCTGGAGGAGAGCAGTCTGGGTAGGTAACAGGTTGGTTACAGTAGAGTTATACCTGGAGGAGAGCAGTCTGGGTAGGTAACAGGTTGGTTACAGTAGAGTTATACCTGGAGGAGAGCAGTCTGGGTAGGTAACAGGTTGGTTACAGTAGAGTTATACCTGGAGGAGAGCAGTCTGGGTAGGTAACAGGTTGGTTACAGTAGAGTTATACCTGGAGGAGAGCAGTCTGGGTAGGTAACAGGTTGGTTACAGTAGAGTTATACCTGGAGGAGAGCAGTCTGGGTAGGTAACAGGTTGGTTACAGTAGAGTTATACCTGGAGGAGAGCAGTCTGGGTAGGTAACAGGTTGGTTACAGTAGAGTTATACCTGGAGGAGAGCAGTCTGGGTAGGTAACAGGTTGGTTACAGTAGAGTTATACCTGGAGGAGAGCAGTCTGGGTAGGTAACAGGTTGGTTACAGTAGAGTTATACCTGGAGGAGAGCAGTCTGGGTAGGTAACAGGTTGGTTACAGTAGAGTTATACCTGGAGGAGAGCAGTCTGGGTAGGTAACAGGTTGGTTACAGTAGAGTTATACCTGGAGGAGAGCAGTCTGGGTAGGTAACAGGTTGGTTACAGTAGAGTTATACCTGGAGGAGAGCAGTCTGGGTAGGTAACAGGTTGGTTACAGTAGAGTTATACCTGGAGGAGAGCAGTCTGGGTAGGTAACAGGTTGGTTACAGTAGAGTTATACCTGGAGGAGAGCAGTCTGGGTAGGTAACAGGTTGGTTACAGTAGAGTTATACCTGGAGGAGAGCAGTCTGGGTAGGTAACAGGTTGGTTACAGTAGAGTTATACCTGGAGGAGAGCAGTCTGGGTAGGTAGATGGGGCTTGGGGGGGTGTATTAGTGGGGGTTGGTCCTGTTGCAGGATGGGGCTTGGGGGGTGTAATAGTGGGGGTTGGGCCTGTTGCAGGATGGGGCTTGGGGGGTGTAATAGTGGGGGTTGGGCCTGTTGCAGGATGGTGTTTGGGGGGTGTGTAATAGTGGGGGTTGGGCCTGTTGCAGGATGTTGCTTGGAAGGGTGTAATAATGGGGGTTGGGGGGGGTGTATTAGTGGGGGTTGGGCCTGTTGCAGGATGGGGCTTGGGGGGTGTAAAAGTGGGGGTTGGGTCTATTGCAGGATGGGGCTTGGGGGGTGTAAAAGTGGGGGTTGGGTCTATTGCAGGATGAGGCTTGGGGGCGTGTAATAGTGGGGGTTGGGCATGTTGCAGGATGGGGCTTGGGGGGTGTGTAAAAGTGGGGGTTGGGTCTATTGCAGGATAGGGCTTGGGGGGGTGTAATAGTGGGGGTTGGGCCTGTTGCAGGATGGGGCTTGGGGGGGTGTAATAGTGGGGGTTGGGCCTGTTGCAGGATGGGGCTTGGGAGAGTGAAAAGTTAAAATACTCTCAATGAAAGATTTGTTAAACAGAGTCAGTATAGTCCAGTCTACATTAAAAGATCCCAGAGTTTTGACAAAGTACAGTCTCTATTGGCTCTTTATGTAGATCAGGTCTGTACATTTACTCCACTGAAGCTTATTGTCCAAGAGGACACACAGATATCTCTATTCCTCTACAATCTCTATATTCTGACCTCTGATAGATGTTACAGAGGTAGGTGTTGTACACTTCCTGAAGCCTATTCACATCTCTTTGGTCTTGTTGGTATTGAGGACCAAGTGTGATTGGTCACACCGCTCTACCAAGTCATCTAGGACCGGGCCATGATGTTCCTCGTCATCATGCAACAGGCTGATCAAGGCAGTGTCATCAGCGAACTTAACGAGGTGTCTGTCAGTATGGGAACTAGTACAACTATTAGTGTACAAGATGTACAGGAGTGGAGACAAAACACATCCCTGAGGAGAGCCTGTGTTGGTGGTGGAGTGGAGACAAAACACATCCCTGAGGAGAGCCTGTGTTGGTGGTGGAGTGGGGACAAAACACATCCCTGAGGAGAGCCTGTGGTGGTGGTGGAGTCAGGACAAAACACATCCCTGAGGAGAGCCTGTGTTGGTGGTGGAGTGGGGACAAAACACATCCCTGAGGAGAGCCTGTGGTGGTGGTGGAGTCAGGACAAAACACATCCCTGAGGAGAGCCTGTGGTGGTGGTGGAGTGGGGACAAAACACATCCCTGAGGAGAGCCTGTGTTGGTGGTGGATTGGAGACAAAACACATCCCTGAGGAGAGCCTGTGTTGGTGGTGGAGTGGGGACAAAACACATCCCTGAGGAGAGCCTGTGTTGGTGGTGGAGTGGGGACAAAACACATCCCTGAGGAGAGCCTGTGTTGGTGGTGGAGTGGAGACAAAACACATCCCTGAGGAGAGCCTGTGTTGGTGGTGGATTGGAGACAAAACACATCCCTGAGGAGAGCCTGTGTTGGTGGTGGAGTGGGGACAAAACACATCCCTGAGGAGAGCCTGTGGTGGTGGTGGAGTCAGGACAAAACACATCCCTGAGGAGAGCCTGTGTTGGTGGTGGAGTGGGGACAAAACACATCCCTGAGGAGAGCCTGTGGTGGTGGTGGAGTCAGGACAAAACACATCCCTGAGGAGAGCCTGTGGTGGTGGTGGAGTGGGGACAAAACACATCCCTGAGGAGAGCCTGTGTTGGTGGTGGATTGGAGACAAAACACATCCCTGAGGAGAGCCTGTGTTGGTGGTGGAGTGGGGACAAAACACATCCCTGAGGAGAGCCTGTGTTGGTGGTGGAGTGGGGACAAAACACATCCCTGAGGAGAGCCTGTGGTGGTGGTGGAGTCAGGACAAAACACATCCCTGAGGAGAGCCTGTGGTGGTGGTGGAGTGGGGACAAAACACATCCCTGAGGAGAGCCTGTGTTGGTGGTGGATTGGAGACAAAACACATCCCTGAGGAGAGCCTGTGTTGGTGGTGGAGTGGGGACAAAACACATCCCTGAGGAGAGCCTGTGTTGGTGGTGGAGTGGGGACAAAACACATCCCTGAGGAGAGCCTGTGGTGGTGGTGGAGTCAGGACAAAACACATCCCTGAGGAGAGCCTGTGGTGGTGGTGGAGTGGGGACAAAACACATCCCTGAGGAGAGCCTGTGGTGGTGGTGGAGTCAGGACAAAACACATCCCTGAGGAGAGCCTGTGGTGGTGGTGGAGTGGGGACAAAACACATCCCTGAGGAGAGCCTGTGTTGGTGGTGGATTGGAGACAAAACACATCCCTGAGGAGAGCCTGTGTTGGTGGTGGAGTGGGGACAAAACACATCCCTGAGGAGAGCCTGTGTTGGTGGTGGAGTGGGGACAAAACACATCCCTGAGGAGAGCCTGTGGTGGTGGTGGAGTCAGGACAAAACACATCCCTGAGGAGAGCCTGTGGTGGTGGTGGAGTGGGGACAAAACACATCCCTGAGGAGAGCCTGTGTTGGTGGTGGATTGGAGACAAAACACATCCCTGAGGAGAGCCTGTGTTGGTGGTGGAGTGGGGACAAAACACATCCCTGAGGAGAGCCTGTGTTGGTGGTGGAGTGGGGACAAAACACATCCCTGAGGAGAGCCTGTGGTGGTGGTGGAGTCAGGACAAAACACATCCCTGAGGAGAGCCTGTGGTGGTGGTGGAGTGGGGACAAAACACATCCCTGAGGAGAGCCTGTGTTGGTGTTGCGTATGTCCGACACGTGGGGACCTATTTTGACTCAGGAAGTCCAACAGCCACTAAACCAGCCCCCATCTAAAGAGAAGTCCCGAATGAGTCTCTGTGCCAGAATGTAGGGCTGGATGGTGTTGAAGGCAGAAGAAAAGTCAACAAACAGAACCCTGACATGGGATTTGGCTCCTTCTAGATGTCTATAGACCATGTTGAGGAGGGTAAACCCTCTAGATGTCTGTAGACCATGTTGAGGAGGGTAAACCCTCTAGATGTCTGTAGACCATGTTGAGGAGGATAAACCCTCTAGATGTCTGTAGACCATGTTGAGGAGGGTAAACCCTCTAGATGTCTGTAGACCATGTTGAGGAGGGTACACCCTCTAGATGTCTGTAGACCATGTTGAGGAGGATAAACCCTCTAGATGTCTATAGACCATGTTGAGGAGGATAAACCCTCTAGATGTCTGTAGACCATGTTGCCATGTTAAGGAGGGTACACCCTCTAGATGTCTATAGACCATGTTGAGGAGGATAAACCCTCTAGATGTCTATAGACCATGTTGAGGAGGATAAACCCTCTAGATGTCTATAGACCATGTTGAGGAGAGTAAACCCTCTAGATGTCTGTAGACCATGTTGAGGAGAGTTCACCCTCTAGATGTCTATAGACCATGTTGCCATGTTGAGGAGATTACACCCTCTAGATGTCTGTAGACCATGTTGAGGAGAGTACACCCTCTAGATGTCTATAGACCATGTTAAGGAGAGTAAGAATGGCATCCTCAACTCCTCTGCTAGGCTGATAGCCAAACTGAAATGGGTCGAGAAGCTTCTGGGTGACGCTGAGAATAGGACTTTTCACAATTTTCTCAAGGCATTTCATTACTAAGGATGTCAAGGCAACAGGGCAGTAGTCATTCAGCACAGAGGGATTAGATGCTTTAGGAATTGGTATCATTATTGAGTTTTTCCACAATACTGGCACATGTTGCTGGTTGAGTGAGGATTGGAAAATGTCTATAAAAACACCAGCCAATTGTTCAGCACAGTGCTTTAACACATGTCCACTTATTTTGTCTGGGCCTGTGCACATTACATCTCCTGAACAACTGTAAAACATCAGACTGTTTAACAACAACTCTCTCAAACATTTGTAATGATGCTTCCATTTGTTTTACCTCCGACACAAAGTTGTCTGATTCAAATCAAGAGAAGAAAACATTCAGTTCATTAGACATGTTCTGGCCCTCATATCTCCCAAGGTCAGCACTGGTTTTCCCCCTGCCTATGTGGGCAGTAGCCATGTTCTGGCCCTCATATCTCCCAAGGTCAACACTGGTTTTTCCCCTGCCTATGTGGGCGGCACTAGCCATGGATTTAATCTCTTGCCAGGCCACCCTTGTGTTTCCTGAGGAGAGGGTCCTCTCCACCCTTTGCTTGTCTGCCTCCTTGTCCACCACTATCTGTCTTTTGATCTCACGTTGTCCATCTCTTAAAGCCTGTCTATCACCCTCAGCATAAACTGATCTCACGGTGTCCATCTCTTAAAGCCTGTCTATCACCCTCAGCATTAACTGATCTCACGTTGTCCATCTCTTAAAGCCTGTCTATCACCCTCAGCATAAACTGATCTCACGTTGTCCATCTCTTAAAGCCTGTCTCTCACCCTCAGCATAAACTGATCTTACGGTGTCCATCTCTTAAAGCCTGTCTATCACCCTCAGCATAAACTGATCTCACGGTGTCCATCTCTTAAAGCCTGTCTATCACCCTCAGCATTAACTGATCTCACGTTGTCCATCTCTTAAAGCCTGTCTATCACCCTCAGCATAAACTGATCTTACGGTGTCCATCTCTTAAAGCCTGTCTATCACCCTCAGCATGAACTGATCTCACGGTGTCCATCTCTTAAAGCCTGTCTCTCACCCTCAGCATAAACTGATCTTACGGTGTCCATCTCTTAAAGCCTGTCTATCACCCTCAGCATAAACTGATCTTACGGTGTCCATCTCTTAAAGCCTGTCTATCACCCTCAGCATAAACTGATCTCACGGTGTCCATCTCTTAAAGCCTGTCTATCACCCTCAGCATGAACTGATCTCACGGTGTCCATCTCTTAAAGCCTGTCTATCACCCTCAGCATAAACTGATCTCACGGTGTCCATCTCTTAAAGCCTGTCTATCACCCTCAGCATGAACTGATCTCACGGTGTCCATCTCTTAAAGCCTGTCTATCACCCTCAGAATAAACTGCCTTCTTCCTATCAAGTAGTGATTTTAGATGTTTTGATACCCAAGGCTTATTGTTAGGGAAGATTTTACAGGTTTTAGTAGGCACAACTGACTCAACACAGAAGTTTACAGTCTGAAATAACATCTGTGAGTTCATCAAGATCAGAGCTGCTGTCCTCAAATACCTCCCACATGGTACAGTCAAAACACCAAATACCTCCCACATGGTACAGTCAAAACACCAAATACCTCCCACATGGTACAGTCAAAACACCAAATACCTCCCACATGGTACAGTCAAAACACCAAATACCTCCCACATGGTACAGTCAAAACATCCCTGGAGACCAAATACCTCCCTTCATAGTACAGTCAAAACACCCCTGGAGACCAAATAACTCCCACATGGTACAGTCAAAACACCAAATACCTCCCACATGGTACAGTCAAAACACCCCTGGAGACCAAATACCTCCCTTCATAGTACAGTCAAAACACCCCTGGAGACCAAATAACTCCCACATGGTACAGTCAAAACACCAAATACCTCCCACATGGTACAGTCAAAACACCAAATACCTCCCACATGGTACAGTCAAAACACCAAATACCTCCCACATGGTACAGTCAAAACATCCCTGGAGACCAAATACCTCCCTTCATAGTACAGTCAAAACACCCCTGGAGACCAAATAACTCCCACATGGTACAGTCAAAACACCAAATACCTCCCACATGGTACAGTCAAAACACCCCTGGAGACCAAATACCTCCCTTCATAGTACAGTCAAAACACCCCTGGAGACCAAATAACTCCCACATGGTACAGTCAAAACACCAAATACCTCCCACATGGTACAGTCAAAACACCAAATACCTCCCACATGGTACAGTCAAAACACCAAATACCTCCCACATGGTACAGTCAAAACATCCCTGGAGACCAAATACCTCCCTTCATAGTACAGTCAAAACACCCCTGGAGACCAAATAACTCCCACATGGTACAGTCAAAACACCAAATACCTCCCACATGGTACAGTCAAAACACCCCTGGAGACCAAATACCTCCCTTCATAGTACAGTCAAAACACCCCTGGAGACCAAATAACTCCCACATGGTACAGTCAAAACACCAAATACCTCCCACATGGTACAGTCAAAACACCAAATACCTCCCACATGGTACAGTCAAAACACCAAATACCTCCCACATGGTACAGTCAAAACACCAAATACCTCCCACATGGTACAGTCAAAACATCCCTGGAGACCAAATACCTCCCACATAGTACAGTCAAAACACCCCTGGAGACCAAATACCTCCCACATAGTACAGTCAAAACACCAAATACCTCCCACACAGTACAGTCAAAACACCCCTGGAGACCAAATACCTCCCTTCATAGTACAGTCAAAACACCCCTGGAGACCAAATAACTCCCACATGGTACAGTCAAAACACCAAATACCTCCCACATGGTACAGTCAAAACACCAAATACCTCCCACATGGTACAGTCAAAACACCCCTGGAGACCAAATACCTCCCACATAGTACAGTCAAAACACCCCTGGAGACCAAATACCTCCCACATGGTACAGTCAAAACACCCCTGGATACCAAATACCTCCCACATGGTACAGTCAAAACACCCCTGGAGACCAAATACCTCCCACATGGTACAGTCAAAACACCCCTGGAGACCAAATACCTCCCACATGGTACAGTCAAAACACCCCTGGAGACCAAATGCCTCCCACATAGTACAGTCAAAACACCAAATACCTCCCACATGGTACAGTCAAAACACCAAATACCTCCCACATGGTACAGTCAAAACATCCCTGGAGACCAAATACCTCCCACATAGTACAGTCAAAACACCCCTGGAGACCAAATACCTCCCACATAGTACAGTCAAAACACCAAATACCTCCCACACAGTACAGTCAAAACACCCCTGGAGACCAAATACCTCCCTTCATAGTACAGTCAAAACACCCCTGGAGACCAAATAACTCCCACATGGTACAGTCAAAACACCAAATACCTCCCACATGGTACAGTCAAAACACCAAATACCTCCCACATGGTACAGTCAAAACACCCCTGGAGACCAAATACCTCCCACATAGTACAGTCAAAACACCCCTGGAGACCAAATACCTCCCACATGGTACAGTCAAAACACCCCTGGATACCAAATACCTCCCACATGGTACAGTCAAAACACCCCTGGAGACCAAATACCTCCCACATGGTACAGTCAAAACACCCCTGGAGACCAAATACCTCCCACATGGTACAGTCAAAACACCCCTGGAGACCAAATGCCTCCCACATAGTACAGTCAAAACACCCCTGGAGACCAAATACCTCCCACATGGTACAGTCAAAACACCCCTGGATACCAAATACCTCCCACATAGTAGTCAAAACACCCCTGGAGACCAAATACCTCCCACATGGTACAGTCAAAACACCCCTGGAGACCAAATACCTCCCACATGGTACAGTCAAAACACCCCTGGAGACCAAATACCTCCCACATGGTACAGTCAAAACACCCCTGGATACCAAATACCTCCCACATAGTACAGTCAAAACACCCCTGGAGACCAAATACCTCCCACATGGTACAGTCAAAACACCCCTGGAGACCAAATACCTCCCACATGGTACAGTCAAAACACCCCTGGATACCAAATACCTCCCACATGGTACAGTCAAAACACCCCTGGAGACCAAATACCTCCCACATGGTACAGTCAAAACACCCCTGGATACCAAATACCTCCCACATGGTACAGTCAAAACACCCCTGGAGACCAAATACCTCCCACACAGTACAGTCAAAACACCCCTGGAGACCAAATACCTCCCACACAGTACAGTCAAAACACCCCTGGAGACCAAATACCTCCCACATAGTACAGTCAAAACACCCCTGGAGACCAAATACCTCCCACACAGTACAGTCAAAACACCCCTGGAGACCAAATACCTCCCACACAGTACAGTCAAAACACCCCTGGAGACCAAATACCTCCCACACAGTACAGTCAAAACACCCCTGGAGACAAGTGATACTGTTGTCATTCCAGATCTGGACAGTTTTAACTGTGGGTTTTTCCCTCTCCAGGAGTCGACAGTAGGTTGGCCTGAGGTAGACCACGTTGTGGTCTGATGTCCCCAGGGGAGGTCTGGTGGTGGCAGAGAAATCATTTGGTATTGTCCCGTAGCACAAATCAAGAGTCCTATTTTTCCTAGTGTGACATTTCACATACTGGTGGTATGTGCGCAGGACTTTGTGCAAGGTACGGTTGTTAAAATCCCCTAAAATACATTTGGGTGCGTCAGGGAGATGGATTCCAGTTTCGGTGACAGATGATAAATAATCTCTGATGCCTTTGTTATATTAGCTTTAGGTTGAATGTACACAACGGTAACAAACAATTGGGGGAACTCACGGGGCAGATAGTGAGGTCGCAGTGACACAGACAGCAGTTCAATGTCGGGGGTACAGAGTCTCTCTCTTACCAGGATCCATTTACACCACTGGTCCCTGACAAGCAGGCAGACGCCCCGCCGTGAGGATCCATTTACACCACTGGTCCCTGGCCAGCAGGCAGACGCCCCCGCCGTGAAGATCCATTTACACCACTGGTCCCTGACCAGCAGGCAGACGCCCCGCTGTGAAGATCCATTTACACCACTGGTCCCTGACCAGCAGGCAGACGCCCCTGCCGTGAGGATCCATTTACACCACTGGTCCCTGACCAGCAGGCAGACGCCCCTGCCGTGAGGATCCATTTACACCACTGGTCCCTGACCAGCAGGCAGACGCCCCCGCCGTGAAGTTTCCCTGTGACTGTCAGATCACGGTCCGCTCTGACCAGAGTGAAGCCGGCCGGTTCCACTTCTCTGTCTGGGACTCTGTCGCCCAGCCAAGTCTCAATAAATGCCAGCAAACAGGCCTCCCGACATTCGTGTTGGAAGCGCAGAGTCGCTGACAGCTCATCCGCTTTCCCCCCTCAGTGACCTGGCATTAATCAGCAAGGTACAGTAAGGGAAGTTTGTTCTTTCATTTTTTAAGTCTTTGTCTGATTCCCCCGCATTTTCCACATTTGCATTTGGGTTTGTAGTCCACTCGCAGACAATCAGGGATTAGATGGTCCATTGGGATATCCATGGCATTTGCATTTGGGTTTGTAATCCACTCGCAGACAATCAGGGATTAGATGGTCCATTGGGATATCCATGGCATTTGCATTTGGGTTTGTAATCCACTCGCAGACAATCAGGGATTAGATGGTCCATTGGGATATCCATGGCGTTTGAGTTTGAGTTGCATTGTAGTAGGAGCTCCCTGCTGTATTGGATTCCGCTGCCAGCAGCGTTTTCATCATTTAGTCCGTTCGTAGCGGGTATGTACACGATCAACAAGATCAGTCCAACACCCCACCACTGTGAATCCATGGTTGGCAGATTGTTTGTAAACTAAGGTTACAAATTAAAAACATAAAATAACGCCAAGCTAAACGGCACACACACTGCAGGATGCAACAGAGTCGCGCCATGTTATCGTGTGTGTGTGTTTTCATGTGTCTGTGCCTATGTTTGTGTTGCTTCACAGTCCCCGCTGTTCCATAAGGTGTATTTTTTATCAGTTTTCCAAATCTAATTGTACTGCTTGCATCAGTTACCTGATGTGGAATAGAGTTCCATGTCGTCATGGCTCTATGTAGTACTATGTGCCTCCCTTAGTCTGTTCTGGACTTGGGGACTGTGAAGAGACCTCTGATGGCATGTCTTGTGGGGTATGCATGGATGTCCGAGCTGTGGGCCAGTAGTTTAACTTTTTAAAGTATAGGGGGCAGTATTTTCATTTTCGGATGAAAAGCGTGCCCAGAGTAAACTGCCTAATACTTGGGCCCAGAGTAAACTGCCTAATACTCGTGCCCAGAGTAAACTGCCTAATACTCGGGCCCAGAGTAAACTGCCTAATACTCGTGCCCAGAGTAAACTGCCTAATACTCGGGCCCAGAGTAAACTGCCTAATACTCGTGCCCAGAGTAAACTGCCTAATACTCGGGCCCAGAGTAAACTGCCTAATACTCGGGCCCAGAGTAAACTGCCTAATACTCGGGCCCAGAGTCAACTGCCTAATACTCGGGCCCAGAGTCAACTGCCTAATACTCGGGCCCAGAGTCAACTGCCTAATACTCGGGCCCAGAGTAAACTGCCTAATACTCGGGCCCAGAGTAAACTGCCTAATACTCGGGCCCAGAGTAAACTGCCTAATACTCGGGCCCAGAGTAAACTGCTTAATACTCGGGCCCAGAGTAAACTGCCTAATACTCGGGCCCAGAGTAAACTGCCTAATACTCGGGCCCAGAGTAAACTGCCTAATACTCGGGCCCAGAGTAAACTGCCTAATACTCGGGCCCAGAGTCCGATATTTGTATATTATTATTTGGTTTTGTGATGCACGTCCTTGCTTGGAAAATGGCTTTGTGGTTTTTCTTGTGAAGTTTATGTCCTAACATAATCTAATTTTATGCTTTCGCCGTAAAGCCTTTTTGAAATCGGACAATGTGGTTAGATTAACGAGAGTCTTATCTTTAAAATGGTGTAAAATAGTTGATTGTTTGAGAAAATGAAATTATGAGATTTTTGCTGTTTTGTATTTCGCGCCATGCTATTTCACTGGCTGTTGAATAGTGTGTCCCGCAGGTGAGACGGTAGCATCCCACGTAGCCCTGAGAAGTTTTAAACAGACAGCTCGGTGCATTCAGCATGTCAATACCTCTCATAAATAAAAGTAGTGATGAAGTCAATCTCTCCTCCACTTTGAACCAGGAGAGATTGACATGCATATTATTAATGTTAGCTCTATGTGCACATCCAAGGGCCAGCCGTGCTGCCCTGTTCTGAGACAATTGCATTTTTCCCAAGTCCCTTTTTGTGGCAACAGACCACACGACTGAACAGTAGTCCAGGTGCGACAAAACTAGGGCCTGTAGGATCTGCCTTGTTGATAGTGTTGTTAAGAAGGTAGAAACTAGAGCCTGTAGGACCTGCCTTGTTGATAGTGTCGTTAAGAAGGTAGAAACTAGGGCCTGTAGGACCTGCCTTGTTGATAGTGTTGGTAAGAAGGTAGAAACTAGGGCCTGTAGGACCTGCCTTGTTGATAGTGCTGTTAAGAAGGTAGAAACTAGGGCCTGTAGGACCTGCCTTGTTGATAGTGTTGTTAAGGTAGAAACTAGGGCCTGTAGGACCTGCCTTGTTGATAATGTTGTTAAGAAGGTAGAAACTAGGGCCTGTAGGACCTGCCTTGTTGTTAGTGTTGTTAAGAAGGTAGAAACTAGGGCCTGTAGGACCTGCCTTGTTGATAGTGTTGTTAAGGTAGAAACTAGGGCCTGTAGGACCTGCCTTGTTGATAGTGTTGTTAAGAAGGTAGAAACTAGGGCATGTAGGACCTGCCTTGGTGATAGTGTTGTTAAGAAGGTAGAAACTAGGGCCTGTAGGACCTGCCTTGTTGATGGTGCTGTTAAGGAGGCAGAGCAGCGCTTTATTATGGACAGACTTCTCCCCATCCTAGCTACTGTTGTATCAATATGTTTTGACCATGACAGTTTACAATCCAGGGTTACTCCAAGCAGTTTAGTCATCTCAACTTGCTCAATTTACACATTATTTATTACAAGATTTAGTTGAGGTTCAGGGTTTAGTGAGTGTTTTGTTCCAAATACAATGTTTTTAGTTTTAGAAATATTTAGGGCTAACTTATTCCTTGCCACCCACTGAAACTAACTGCAGCTCTTTGTTAAGTGTTGTAGTCATTTCAGTCGCTGTAGTAGCTGACGTGTATAGTGCTGAGTCATCTGCATACATAGACACACTGGCTTTACTCAAAGCCAGTGGCATGTCGATAGTAAAGATTGAAAAAAGTAAGGGGCCTAGACAGCTGCCCTGGGGAATCTTGATTCAACCTGGATTATATTGAGAGGCTTCCATTAAAGAACACCCTCTGTGTTCTGTTAGACAGGTAACTCTTTACCCACAATATAGCAGGGGGTGTAAAGCCATAACACATATGTTTTTCCAGCAGCAGACTATGATCAATAATGTCAAAAGCTGCACTGAAGTCTAACAAAACAGCCCCCACAATCTTTTTATCATCAATTTCTCTCAGCCAATCATCAGTCATTTGTTTAAGTGCTGTGCTTGTTGAATGTCCTTTCCTATAAGCATGCTGAAATTCTGTTGTCAATTTGTTTACTGTAAAATAGCATTGTATCTGGTCACACACAATTGTTTCCAGAAGTTTACTAAGGGTTGGTAACAGGCTGATTGGTCGGCTATCTAAGCCAGTAAAGGGGGCTTTACTGTTTTTGGGTAGTGGAATGACTTTAGCTTCCCTCCAGGCCTGAGGGCAACACGCTCTCTAGTAGGCTTAAATTGAAGATGTGGCAAATAGGAGTGGCAATATCATCTGCTATTATCCTCAGTAATTTTCCATCCAAGTTGTCAGACCCCGGTGGCTTGTCATTGTTGATAGACAACAATCATTTTCACCTCTTCCACTCTAACTTTACGGAGTTTAAAATGACAATTCTTGTCTTTCATACTTTGGTCTGATATTCATGTGTAGTGTGTAGTGTCAGCTTTTGTTGCTGGCATGTCATCCTTAAGTTTGTTTATCTTGTCAATGAAAAAAAATCATTAAAAGTAGTTGGTAATATAAGTGGGTTTAGTGATGAATGATTCAAATGAATGATGGAGCCGAGGCTTTTTCCCAAACATTTAATTGAAGCTTTTTACTATCATTTTCTATGTCATTTATCTTTGTTTCCTTTGTTTCTCTTTGTCATTTATATATTATTATTTAGTTTCCTAGTGTAGTTTCTTCTTCTTTTTTATTCAGTTTTAGTCACATGATTTCTGAATTTGCAATATACATTTACCAATCGGTTATGCAGCCAGACCTATATTTGCCATTTATTTTGTCTCATCCCTCTCCACCATACAGTTTTCCAATTCCTCATCAATCCACAGGGATTTAACAGTTTTTACAGTCATTTTCTTAATGGGTGCTTATTAGTAACTGGAATAAGCAATTTCATAAATGTGTCCAGTGCAGCGTCTGGTTGCTCCTCATTACACACCACAGACCAGCAAATATTCTTTACATCATCAACATATGAATCACGACAAAACTTATTGTATGACCTCTTATACACTATATTAAGCCCAGCCTTTGGAACTTTGGATTTCCTAGATATGGCTCCTTTATTGTGATCACTACATCCAATGGATCTGGATACTGCTTTCAAACTCATTTCTGCAGCGTTAGTAAAGATGTGATCAATACATGTTGATGATTTAATTCCTGTGCTGTTTGTAACTACCCTGGTAGATTGACTGATAACCTGAACCAGGTTGCAGGCAATAGTACCAGTTTGAATTTTTTTCCTGAGTGGGCAGCTTGGTGAAAGCCAGTCAATATTTAAATCACCCAGAAAATATACCTCTCTGTTGATATCACATATATTATGTAGCATTTCACACATTTTATCCAGATACTGACTGTTAGCACTTGGTGGTCTATAGCAGCTTACCACCAGAATGGGCTTTAGGTGAGGCAGATGAACCTGTAGCCATATTACTTCAACAGTATTTCACATGAGATCCTCTCTAATCTTTACAGGAATGTGGTTCTGAATATAAACAGCAACACCTCCACCATTTGGCATTTCCATATTTTCTGTAAATGTTATAACCTTGTATTGCTACCACTGTATCATCAAATGTATTATCTAAGTGAGTTTCAGAGATTATTGATTTAATGAACCTTTTTTCTTAAGCTACATATGTTAATGTGGGCTATTTTTAAGACTTTTCAGGGATGCTTGATTGTTTTCATTGCTTTACTAGGAAGCTTAGCAGAAGTAGACATGCTCATGTTATTTATATTAGTGCAGGGTGAGCTGCACACAGTGGACTTCCTCTTAGGACACACTGCCTCAGTGTTAACAGTATAAATATGGTTCATAGGAACATGATTACTGCATACAATAGCTGTAGGATCAACGGAGGCATTCAGGGCAGTTAGAGGGACATAAATTAGGTTACTTATATCGTGTGTTCCAACTCCCCTGGGACAATGTACATTTGCTGAAGCATTATGACAACTCAGCAACACAATGGTAGGGATTAACTGAGCTGGACTTGGGTCATTGATAAGTCATTGTCTCAACGCAGCCTTATAATGCTGTGAAAGGATCCAGGAACCCAAATGATTTGGGTGGATCCCATCCTCCTTATAATATGAGCTTTGTTTCCAAAAGGTATCAAAATTGTCAACAAAAGTTACACCCATTGAGCTGCAATAATGACGTAGCCAGTTGTGAAGATAAAGAATCCTGCTAAAGCGTTCAATGCCACGATTCAGAGGGCACAGGGCCAGATATGATGGGTCTTTTATTAGTCTCTAGCAGAGTCAATCAGCTCTTTAATATCCAGTTTCAACTGTTCAGAGCTGCCCTTCATAATGTCATTAAAACTCACATGGACTAAAATGGAATCGATTTCCATGTCCCTGGCTAGGTACATTCAGAAGCAGCTTAGTAATGTAATTTACTCAAGCTCAGGTACAGGACATTGTTTTTACACCAAGAATGGTCCCATTTCTTACCATGGAGCTGCCTAAAATCACAGCTGGTGAGAAGGATGAGGAAATTTGCCCACTACCATGCTTCATAGGAACCCTTTATGGCCGGGCGAGAGGCAGGATAACTTGAGCCCTTTGCTCCCAGTGCCTGGTGTAGGCCTCCGACAGATGGAGAAGCCCCACTCGGTCCAGAGCAGGGATGGAAGGTTGCCGATGTCAACTTAGAAATCGTAGTTGTAGGCACAGCGGTCACAGACACAGGCACCCCCAGCGATGAAGGTGCAGGAAGATCAGGCTCCAGGACGGCAAAACTATTAGTTGTTTGTATCCCCGACCGGGCCTCTCGTTGGGAGGGTAGACTGCTTTATGGGAGGCCTCTGTCTTCGGCTTCCATTGCTCGTGACATGCGACCATCGTTGATTGCCTTGCTCCTCTTTGCTGTGCTCTTTCGACTCCGCTATCAGGTGGGGTAGCCCCTGGCAACACCGACCAGTCAGATAACGACAAACGACAAGGCGGAGATGCATCCAACAAGCGCCAACGCTGTCCAGCCACCGGCGTAGAAAAAGGTCAACAGGCTGGCGACCTGCGTGATCAGCAAACAATTTCCGCATTGGAACTCTGAGTGATCCGGTTTGTCCCGAAATTAAGTGTAGTAGATACAGAACCTACAGTACCAGAACCGTTCATTTACATTTACCTCTCCAGACGAAGAGGGCTCCATTGCAAACTCATCTGGTACCAACTTCGTTAGCTTGATGGCTAGCAGCTTAGAGTCTTTGTCAAGCAGGCTTCGACCTGTCTGTGATAGGTGTGGTAAAGAGGAGACTGATTGCCCTCTAGGTTACAGAAAGCTGGTAATCCCATCCACCAAACTACCAGGTGTGAAACAGGGAAGGGACCTAACCCACTCTATTAAATTAATCAAAACAGGAACATTTTACATCTGGCAAGAAATTCAAAAGGAAATTATCTCAACAGAGAAAAATTCCTTATGTGCTTCCTACGTATATCCCCCCACTAGAATCCCCATACTATAATGAAGACAGCTTCTCCATCCTACCTATATCCCCCCACTAGAATCCCCATACTATAATGAAGACAGCTTCTCCATCCTACCTACATCCCCCCACTAGAATCCCCATACTATAATGAAGACAGCTTCTCCATCCTACCTATATCCCCCCACTAGAATCCCCATACTATAATGAAGACAGCTTCTCCATTCTACCTATATCCCCCCACTAGAATCCCCATACTATAATGAAGACAGCTTCTCCATCCTACCTATATCCCCCCACTAGAATCCCAATACTATAATGAAGTCAGCTTCTCCATCCTGGAGGGGGAAATCAATCATTTCCAGGCCCAGAGACATGCACTAGTCTGTGGCGACCTAAATGTCAGAACTGGACAAGAACCTGACACCCTCAGCACACAGGGGGACAAACACCTACCTGGAGGTGACAGCATTCCCTCCCAAATATGCCCCCCTAGACACAACTATGACAAAACAAACAACAAAAATGGGTCACAACTCCTGCAGATCTGTCACACGCTGGGTCTGTACATAGTCAATGGTAGGCTTCAAGGGGACTCCTACGGTAGGTACACCTATAGCTCATCTGTTGGCAGTAGTACTGTAGACTACTTTATCACTGACCTCAACCCAGAGTCTCTCAGAGAGCGTTCGCAGTCAGCCCACTGACAACCCTATCAGATCACAGCAAAATTACAGTTTACTTGAACAGAGCAATACTCAATCAAGAGGCATCAAAGCCAAATGATCTGCATAATATTAAGAAATGCTATAGAAGGAAGGAAAGTAGCTTAGAAACAAAAAACAATTAGGCATCAACAAAATCAATCCTTTTTAGACAACTTCCTGGACAAAACGTTTCACTGTAATAGTGAAGGTGTAAACTTGGCAGTAGAAAACCCAAACAGTATATTTAACCTCTCAGCTTCCCGATAAAACCAAAAATTTCAAGCAGACAACCTTAAAATATTAACAACGACAAATGGTTTGATGAAGAATGCAAAAACCTAAGAAACAAATTGAGAAACTTGTCCAACCAAAAACATAGAGACCCAGAAAACCTGAGCCTACGCCTTCACTATGGTGAATCACTAAAACAATACAGAAATACACTACGGAATAAGAATGAACAGCACGTCAGAAATCAGCTCAATGTAATTGAAGAATCCATAGAATCTAACCACTTCTGGGAACATTGTAAAACACTAAACAAACAACACAAAGAGTTATCTATCCAGAATGGAGATGTCTGGATAAACCACTTCTCCAATCTATTTGGCTCTATAACAAAGAACGAACAGGAAAAACATATACATGATCAAATATAAATCTTAGAATCAACTATTGATGACGACCAGAACCCACTGGATTCTCCAATTAACTTGAATGAACTACAGGACAAAATACAAACCCTCCAATCCAAAAAGGCCTGTGGTGTTGATGGTATCCTCAATGAAATGATAAAATATTCAGACCACAAATTCCAATTGACTATACTAAAACTCTTTAACATCATCCTTGGCTCTGGCATCTTCCCCAATATTTGGAACTAAGGAATGATCACCCCAATCCACAAAAGTAGAGACAAATTTGACCCCAATAACTACCGTGGGATATGCTTCAACAAAAACCTTGGTAAAATCCTCTGCATTATCATTAACAGCAGACTCATACATTTCCTCAGTGAAAACAATGTACTGAGCCAATGTGAAATTGGCTTTTTACCAAATTACCGTACGACAGACCACGTATTCACCCTGCACACCCTAACTGACAAACAAACAAAACAAAACAAAGGCAAAGTCTTCTCCTGCTTTGTTGATTTCAAAAAAGCCTTGACTCAATTTGGCATGAGGGTCTACTATACAAATTAATGGAAAGTGGTGTGTGTTGAGGTAAAACAAGACATTATAAAATCAATTTACACACAAACAACAAATGTGCGGTTGAAATTGGCAAAAAACACACACATTTCTTTCCACAGTGCTGTGAGATGAGACTGGGATGCAGTTTAAGCCCCACCCTCTTCAACATATATATCAACGAATTGGCGAGGGCACTAGAACAGTCTGCAGCACCCGGCCTCACCCTACTAGAATCTGAAGTCAAATTTCTACTGTTTGCTGATGATCTGGTCCTTATGTCCCCAACAAAGGAGGTTCTATTGAAGCACCTAGATCTTCTGCACAGATTCTATCAGACCAGGGCCCTGACAGTGAATCTCAGTAAGACAAAAATAACGGTGTTCCAAAAAAGGTCCAGTTACCAGGACCACAAATACAAATTCCATCTAGACACCATTGCCCTAGAGCACACAAAAAACTATACATACCTCGGCCTGAACATCAGCTTCAGGTTACTTCCACAAAGCTGTGAACGATCTGAGAGACAAAGGCCTTATATGCCATGAAAAGAACAGGACCACAAATACAAATTCCACCTGTTGATTTCAAAAAGCTTTTGACATAATTTGCCTTGAGGATCTGCTATTCAAATTGGTGGAAATTGTGTTGTGGGAAAAACATACAACATTATAAAATCCAAGTACACAAGCAAAAAAACACACATTTCTTTCCACAAGGCCATGGGATGCAGCTTGAATCCCAACCTCTTCAACATATGTGACTCACCACCTGGATTCGGTCTTATGTAGCAAAATGTGAAAGTGTGTTTTTTTTTTTACATTGGATAAAGTAGAGACTCAGAGCTACGAAATGGTTTATCATACACTGCATTTGAGGAAACAATGGGAAAGTAATTCTGCTTTGAAAGTTGATCAACTTGTAAACTCACTTTTGAGAAAATTGCCTTTGAATGATTTGGTATCTAGTGAAGAGCTATTTGTCTACACCCATTCAGCATCGTTCACACCCTCGTAAGCTTTAGCCCCAACCATCTCGTTTCGCTCTTGGAGCGCACACTTGACGCTCTGGCCGATGATTTGTTTACCTCTGGATAACATGAAAACAGCCTAACCAGCTCTGCTGGCAACAATTTCATTACGCTTTTTTGCAGCCGTTTATTGACACCGGCCATATGCAACAGTTGTTGTACACACGTCACGTAACTTTAGCTAACGAGCCAACCAGCTAAAGTTAGCTAGCTAGCTAACAGTACACTTTAGCTTGAAATGAAACCACTTTCTGCTAAAATTAGAAACATGAAATATATGAAAATGTAGCTAGCTAACCCTAGACTATCTTATCTGCACGCATCAACATGCATCATGGACGCGCCTCCCTGTCAGGAATGCCATACCACGGTTGCCCTTTAGTGTGAAGATGTAATCCGGAGACACCTGTTTTCTCCATCTCTTTACCTATCATACTCTAATTCCACTGATTTCAAAACTTGATCCTCCAGAAAGTGGAGAGCAACACATATGCAGCTCCACTACACAATATATATTTTTTTTAAAGCAGCGTTCGACTCCTCTCTCGGCATGTCCAGCCCACTCATAATCTCAGCCAGTCATGGCTAGTTGGAAAGTTGCTCACTTTTTCTGCGGCTTAACCAACAAGGCTCGTAATTTAACAATTTCATTTGTATTTACAGATGGCATACAAGTTTGTTACTAAGGCACATGAAAGTTCACATGTTCGAGAAGGCATTTCTGCCAAAAAAACACATTTTGATAAAAACATGTTTTGTAAGTTCAAACGGCTCTCCTGTGAAGTCATGACTTGCGACGTACGGGTCACATATATCAACGAATTGGCGAGTGTACTCTGCAGCACCCGGCATCACAATACTAGAATCTGAATTCTACTGTTTGCTGATGACCTGGTGCTTCTGTCACCAACCAAGGAGAGCCTACAGCAGAACCTAGATCTACTGCACAGATTCAGTCAGACCTGGGCCCTGACAGACCTGGGCCCTGATAGACCTGGACCCTGACAGACCTGGGCCCTGACAGACCTGGACCCTGACAGACCTGGGCCCTGTCAGACCTGGACCCTGACAGACCTGGGCCCTGATAGACCTGGACCCTGACAGACCTGGGCCCTGACAGACCTGGGCCCTGACAGTAAATCTCAGTAAGAAAAAAATTATGGTGTTCCAAAAAAGGTCTGGGGTCCGCTCACCAACCAAGAATTCACAAAATGAGACAAACACCAAATGCAGACTCTGCATGTAGAATTCTGCAAAAATATCCTCTGTGTACAATGTAAAACACCAAATATTGCATGCAGAGCAGAATTAGGCCGATACCTGCTAATTATCAAAATCCAGAAAAGAGACGTTAAATTCTACAACCACCTAAAAGGAAGCGATTCCCAAACCTTACATAACAAAGCCATCACCTACAGAGAGATGAACCTGGAGAAGAGACCCCTAAGCAAGCTGGTCCTGGGGCTCTGTTCACAAACACAAACAGACCCCACAGAGCCCCAGGACAGCAACACAATTAGACCCAACCAAATCATGAGAAAACAAAAAGATAATTACTTGACACATTGCAAAGTATTAACAAAAAACTGAGCAAACTAGAATGTTATTTGGCCCTAAACAGAGAGTACACAGCGGCAGAATACCTGACCACTGTGACTGAGCCAAACTTAAGGAAAGCTTTGACTATGTACAGACTCAGTGAGCATAGCCTTGCTATTGAGAAAGCCCGCCTTAGGCAGACCTGGCTCTCAAGAGAAGACAGGCTATGTGCAACACTGTCCACAAAATGAGGTGGAAACTGAGCTGCACTTCCTAACCTCCTGCCAAATGTATGACCATATACTGTATATTAGAGACGCACTGTAACGTGGGTCGTATAAAGGGGACCAAGGCACAGCGTGTAGAGGGCTCATATTTGACTTTTAATGAATATACTTTTTAACAAAACGACCGACAACAGTTCCATCAGGTGATATGCACTAAAACAGAAAACAATTACCCACAAAACCCCAGGAAGAAAAAAAAAACCCTACTTAAATATGATCACTAATCAGAGGCAACGAGGATCAGCTGCCTCCAATTAGAGATCAACCCCCAAACAATCCCAACATAGAAATAGAAAAACTAGAACTTAAACATAGAAATAGAAAACATAGAACAACCCAAAACACCACCAGTCACGCCCTGACCTACTCTACTATAGAAAATGACATCTTACTGGGACCAGGACGTGACACACACATATTTCCCTCAGATTACACAGATACACAAAGAATTATAAAACAAATTCACTTTTGATAAACTCCCATATCTACTGGGTGAAATACCACAGTGTTTCATCACAGCAGCAAGATTTATGACCTGTTGCCACAAGAAAAGGTCAACCAGTGAAGAACAAACACCATTGTAAATACAACCCATATTTATGTTCATTTATTTTCCCTTTTGTACTTGAACTATTTTCACATCATTACACCACTGTATAGAGACATAATATGACATTTGAAATGTCTTTATTCTTTTGGAGCTTTTGTGAGTGTAATGTTTACCGTTCATTTTTGTTTATTTCACTTGTTTGTTATTTATTTCACTTGATTTGGCAATGTTAACATATGTTTCCCATATCAATAAAACCTTTTGAATTGGGGGGAGGGGGAGGGAGGGGGAGAGAGAGGGAGAGGGAGAGGAGTTTAGGACATCAGTTATTAGACAGACAGACTGCTATTATGTGTCAATGGAACATGTGTTATACACATCTGCTGTCTGTCTGTCTGTGTGTGTGTGTGTGTGTGTGTTGTCAGTCAATAATGGATAAACAGACATGTTGTTGCATGCCAGAGGAGCAACTGCACGCACGCAAGTTCGCACCACACACACACACACACACACACACACACACACACACACACACACACACACACACACACACACACACACACACACACACACACAGAGTCATTGCATTAGTTTGGGGATTTAGCTGTGAGGCCAAAACTGCTTGAGTCAACATTGATTCCACATCATTCGAACCAAAAAAATGCAATGTGATGACGTAGAATCAACGTGGAAAACTGATTGGATATGAGAAAAGTCATCAACATAAGGACATTTAGTCTTTCTTTACCTAAATCCAACGACATGGTGACATTTTTGGTGGATTTCACATTGAATTCAGGTTAGTTGACAACCAAATGTAACACAAACCTAGACGTTGATCTGATGTCTGTGCCCAGTGGGTCCTTCCTTCCTTCCTTCCTTCCTTCCTTCCTTCCTTCCTTCCTTCCTTCCTTCCTTCCTTCCTTCCTTCCTTCCTTCCTTCCTTCCTTCCTTCCTTCCTTCCTTCCCCTTTATCTCATGAAAACATTTCTACACTTTTACTACAGCAGTTCAGAATAAGGTGCTGCTGGAATGACTGCCTATGTGAATGCTTACAAAATAACATGATCAAATCGAATCAAATGTTATTTGTCACATGCGCCGAATACAACAGGTGTAGTAGACCTCACAGTGAAATGCTGAATACAACAGGTGTAGTAGACCTCACAGTGAAATGCTGAATACAACAGGTGTAGTAGACCTCACAGTGAAATGCTGAATACAACAGGTGTAGTAGACCTCACAGTGAAATGCTGAATACAACAGGTGTAGTAGACCTCACAGTGAAATGCTGAATACAACAGGTGTAGTAGACCTCACAGTGAAATGCTGAATACAACAGGTGTAGTAGACCTCACAGTGAAATGCTGAATACAACAGGTGTAGTAGACCTCACAGTGAAATGCTGAATACAACAGGTGTAGTAGACCTCACAGTGAAATGCTGAATACAACAGGTGTAGTAGACTTCACAGTGAAATGCTGAATACAACAGGTGTAGACCTCACAGTGAAATGCTGAATACAACAGGTGTAGTAGACCTCACAGTGAAATGCTGAATACAACAGGTGCAGTAGACCTCACAGTGAAATGCTGAATACAACAGGTGTAGTAGACCTTACAGTGAAATGCTGAATACAACAGGTGTAGTAGACCTCACAGTGAAATGCTGAATACAACAGGTGCAGTAGACCTCACAGTGAAATGCTGAATACAACAGGTGTAGTAGACCTCACAGTGAAATGCTGAATACAACAGGTGTAGTAGACCTTACAGTGAAATGCTGAATACAACAGGTGTAGTAGACCTCACAGTGAAATGCTGAATACAACAGGTGTAGTAGACCTCACAGTGAAATGCTGAATACAACAGGTGTAGTAGACCTCACAGTGAAATGCTGAATACAACAGGTGTAGTAGACCTTACAGTGAAATGCTGAATACAACAGGTATAGTAGACCTTACAGTGAAATGCTGAATACAACAGGTGTAGTAGACCTTACAGTGAAATGCTGAATACAACAGGTGTAGTAGACATCACAGTGAAATGCTGAATACAACAGGTGTAGTAGACATCACAGTGAAATGCTGAATACAACAGGTGTAGTAGACCTTACAGTGAAATGCTGAATACAACGGGTGTAGTAGACCTCACAGTGAAATGCTGAATACAACAGGTGTAGTAGACCTTACAGTGAAATGCTGAATACAACAGGTGTAGTAGACCTCACAGTGAAATGCTGAATACAACAGGTGTAGTAGACCTCACAGTGAAATGCTGAATACAACAGGTGTAGACCTCACAGTGAAATGCTGAATACAACAGGTATAGTAGACCTCACAGTGAAATGCTGAATACAACAGGTGTAGTAGACCTCACAGTGAAATGCTGAATACAACAGCTGTAGTAGACCTCACAGTGAAACGCTGAATACAACAGGTGGAGTAGACCTTACAGTGAAATGCTGAATACAACAGGTGTAGTAGACCTCACAGTGAAATGCTTACAAGCCCTTAACCAACGATGCAGTTTTAAGAAAATACCTAAAAAATACAAAGTTTAAAAAAAGTAAGAGATAAGAATATCAAATAATTAAACAGCAGCAGTAAATAACAATGTGGAGGCTATATACAGGGGGTACCGGTACAGAGTCAATGTGGAGGCTATATACAGGGGGTACCGGTACAGAGTCAATGTGGAGGCTATATGCAGGGGGTACCGGTACAGAGTCAATGTGGAGGCTATATACAGGGGGTACCGGTACAGAGTCAATGTGGAGGCTATATACAGGGGGTACCGGTACAGAGTCAATGTGGAGGCTATATACAGGGGGTACCGGTACAGAGTCAATGTGGAGGCTATATACAGGGGGTACCGGTACAGAGTCAATGTGGAGGCTATATACAGGGGGTACCGGTACAGAGTCAATGTGGAGGCTATATACAGGGGGTTACCGGTACAGAGTCAATGTGGAGGCTATATACAGGGGGTACCGGTACAGAGTCAATATGGAGGCTATATACAGGGGCTACCGGTACAGAGTCAATGTGGAGGCTATATACAGGGGGTACCGGTACAGAGTCAATGTGGAGGCTATATACAGGGGCTACCGGAACAGAGTCAATGTGGAGGCTATATACAGGGGGACTACCGGTACAGCGTCAATGTGGAGGCTATATACAGGGGGTACCGGTACAGAGTCAATGTGGAGGCTATATACAGGGGGTACCGGTACAGAGTCAATGTTGGTATTATAGACTCGGACAGGGAGGTTGAAAATGTCAGTGAAGACATTTGCCAGTTGGTCAGCGCATGCTCGCAGTACACGTCCTGGTAATTTGTCTGGCCCCGCGGCCTTGTGAATGTTGACCTGTATAAAGGTCTTACTCACATCGGCTGCGGAGAGCGTGATCACACAGTCTTCCGGAACATCTGGTGCTCTCATGCATGTTTCAGTGTTATTTGCCACGAAGCGAGCATAGAAGTAGTTTAGCTCGTCCGGTAGGCTCGTGTCACTGGGCAGCTCTCGGCTGTGCTTACCTTTGTAGTCTGTAATAGTTTTCAAGCCCTGCCACATCGGAGCCGGTGTAGTACGATTCAATTTTATCCTTGTATTGACACTTTGTCTGTTTGATGGTTCGTCGGAGGGCATAGCGGGATTTCTTATAAGCTTCCGGGTTAGAGTCCCGCTCCTTGAAAGCGGCAGCTCTAGCCTTTAGCTCAGTGAGGATGTTGCCTGTAATCCATGGCTTCTGGTTGGGGTATGTACGTACAGTCACTGTGGGGACGACGTCCTTGATGCACTTATTGATAAAGCCAATGATTGTTGTGGTGTACTCCTCAATACCATTGGAAGAATCCCGTAACATATTCCAGTCTGTGCTGCAAAAAAGTCCTGTGGTTTAGCATCTGCTTCATCTGACCACTTTTTTATTGACCGAGTCACTGGTGCTTCCTGCTTTAATTTTAGCTTGTAAGCAGGAATCAGGAGGATAGAGTTATGGTCAGATTTGCCAAATGGAGGGAGAGGGAGAGCTTTGTATGTGTCTCTGTGTGTGGAGTAGAGGTGGTCTAGAATGTTTTTCCCTCTGGTTGCACATTTAACATGTTGACAGAAATTTGGTATAACGGATTTAGCTGTGAGTGACTGTATTTGTGAATGCTTACAAAATAACATGAATGACTGCATATGTGAATGCTTAACATTCATTTCTTAAAAGAAGCCGGAGGAATTTACAGTTTGACAAGAATGAACAGATAAAGGCATGGGGCTGCCACTCCCAGCCCAGCACACTATGTTTAGTTCAGTCTCTCTCTGTACGCTGCTATGCTGTCAAAACAGTCAGACATGCACAGACAGGAATCAGGATAGAAGACCTGACTGATACAGGATTGATAGGAGCCTCCCTGTATGTTTTACTAATCCCAGGGTCAAGGGCCCTCCTATACTAAAGGGCAGACTAGTCTTCTTTAGGAGTTCTGACTAGGGCTGGGTGGAGTTCTGACTAGTTAGGGCTGGGTGGAGTTCTGACTAGTTAGGGCTGGGTGGAGTTCTGACTAGTTAGGGCTGGGTGGAGTTCTGACTAGTTAGGGCTGGGTGGAGTTCTGACTAGTTAGGGCTGGGTGGAGTTCTGACTAGTTAGGGCTGGGTGGAGTTCTGACTAGTTAGGGCTGGGTGGAGTTCTGACTAGTTAGGGCTGGGTGGAGTTCTGACTAGTTAGGGCTGGGTGGAGTTCTGACTAGTTAGGGCTGGGTGAAGTTCTGACTAGTTAGGTCTGGGTGGAGTTCTGACTAGTTAGGGCTGGGTGAAGTTCTGACTAGTTAGGGCTGGGTGGAGTTCTGACTAGTTAGGGCTGGGTGGAGTTCTGACTAGTTAGGTCTGGGTGGAGTTCTGACTAGTTAGGGCTGGGTGGAGTTCTGACTAGTTAGGGCTGGGTGGAGTTCTGACTAGTTAGGGCTGGGTGGAGTTCTGACTAGTTAGGGCTGGGTGAAGTTCTGACTAGTTAGGTCTGGTGAAGTTCTGACTAGTTAGGGCTGGGGGAGTTCTGACTAGTTAGGGCTGGGGAAGTTCTGACTAGTTAGGGCTGGTGGAGTTCTGACTAGTTAGGGCTGGGTGGAGTTCTGACTAGTTAGGGCTGGGTGGAGTTCTGACTAGTTAGGGCTGGGTGGAGTTCTGACTAGTTAGGGCTGGGTGGAGTTCTGACTAGTTAGGGCTGGTGGAGTTCTGACTAGTTAGGGCTGGGTGGAGTTCTGACTAGTTAGGGCTGGGTGGAGTTCTGACTAGTTAGGGCTGGGTGGAGTTCTGACTAGTTAGGGCTGGGTGGAGTTCTGACTAGTTAGGGCTGGGTGGATTTCTGACTAGTTAGGGCTGGGTGGAGTTCTGACTAGTTAGGTCTGGTGGAGTTCTGACTAGTTGGGGCTGGGTGGAGTTCTGACTAGTTAGGGCTGGGTGGAGTTCTGACTAGGACTGGTGGAGTTCTGACTAGTTAGGGCTGGGTGGAGTTCTGACTAGTTAGGGCTGGGTAGAGTTCTGACTAGTTAGGTCTGGTGGAGTTCTGACTAGTTAGGGCTGGGTGGAGTTCTGACTAGTTAGGGCTGGTGTAGTTCTGACTTGTTAGGGCTGGTGTAGTTCTGACTAGTTAGGTCTGGTGGAGTTCTGACTAGTTAGGGCGGGTGTAGTTCTGACTAGTTAGGGCTGGGTGGAGTTCTGACTAGTTAGGTCTGGTGGAGTTCTGACTAGTTAGGGCTGGGTGGAGTTCTGACTAGTTAGGGCTGGGTGGAGTTCTGACTAGTTAGGGCTGGGTGGAGTTCTGACTAGTTAGGGCTGGGGGAGTTCTGACTAGTTAGGGCTGGGTGGAGTTCCGACTAGTTAGGGCTGGGTGGAGTTCTGACTAGGACTGGTGGAGTTCTGACTAGTTAGGGCTGGGTGGAGTTCTGACTATGACTGGTGGAGTTCTGACTAGTTAGGGCTGGGTGGAGTTCTGACCAGTTAGGGCTGGGTGGAGTTCTGACTAGTTAGGGCTGGGTGGAGTTCTGACTAGTTAGGGCTGGGTGGAGTTCTGACTAGGACTGGTGGAGTTCTGACTAGTTAGGGCTGGGTGGAGTTCTGACTAGTTAGGGCTGGGGGAGTTCTGACTAGGACTGGTGGAGTTCTGACTAGTTAGGGCTGGGTGGAGTTCTGACTAGTTAGGGCTGGGTGGAGTTCTGTCTAGTTAGGGCTGGGTGGAGTTCTGACTAGTTAGGGCAAGTGGAGTTCTGACTAGTTAGGGCTGGGTGGAGTTCTGACTAGTTAGGGCTGGTGTAGATCTGACTAGTTAGAGCTGGTGTAGTTCTGACTAGTTAGGTCTGGTGGAGTTCTGACTCGATAGGGCTGGGTGGAGTTCTGACTAGTTAGGTCTGGTGGAGTTCTGACTAGTTAGGGCTGGGTGGAGTTCTGACTAGGACTGGTGGAGTTCTGACTAGTTAGGGCTGGGTGGAGTTCTGACTATGACTGGTGGAGTTCTGACTAGTTAGGGCTGGGTGGAGTTCTGACCAGTTAGGGCTGGGTGGAGTTCTGACTAGTTAGGGCTGGGTGGAGTTCTGACTAGTTAGGGCTGGGTGGAGTTCTGACTAGGACTGGTGGAGTTCTGACTAGTTAGGGCTGGGTGGAGTTCTGACTAGTTAGGGCTGGGGGAGTTCTGACTAGGACTGGTGGAGTTCTGACTAGTTAGGGCTGGGTGGAGTTCTGACTAGTTAGGGCTGGGTGGAGTTCTGTCTAGTTAGGTCTGGTGGAGTTCTGACTCGATAGGGCTGGGTGGAGTTCTGACTAGTTAGGTCTGGTGGAGTTCTGACTAGTTAGGGCTGGGTGGAGTTCTGACTAGTTAGGGCTGGTTGAGTTCTGACTAGGGCTGGGTGGAGTTCTGACTAGTTAGGATTGGTGAAGTTCTGACTAGTTAGGGCTGGGTGGAGTTCTGACTAGTTAGGGCTGGGTGGAGTTCTGACTAGTTAGGGCTGGGTGGAGTTCTGACTAGTTAGGTCTGGGTGAAGTTCTGACTAGTTAGGTCTGGTGAAGTCCTGACTAGTTAGGGCTGGGGGAGTTCTGACTAGTTAGGGCTGGGTGGAGTTCTGACTAGGACTGGTGGAGTTCTGACTAGTTAGGGCTGGGTGGAGTTCTGTCTAGTTAGGGCTGGGTGGAGTTCTGACTAGTTAGGGCAAGTGGAGTTCTGACTAGTTAGGGCTGGGTGGAGTTCTGACTAGTTAGGGCTGGTGTAGTTCTGACTAGTTAGGGCTGGGTGGAGTTCTGACTAGTTAGGTCTGGTGGAGTTCTGACTAGTTAGGGCTGGGTGGAGTTCTGACTAGTTAGGGCTGGTTGAGTTCTGACTAGGGCTGGGTGGAGTTCTGACTAGTTAGGGCTGGGTGGAGTTCTGACTAGTTAGGGCTTGGTGGAGTTCTGACTAGTTAGGATTGGTGAAGTTCTGACTAGTTAGGGCTGGGTGGAGTTCTGACTAGTTAGGGCTGGGTGGAGTTCTGACTAGTTAGGTCTGGGTGAAGTTCTGACTAGTTAGGGCTGGGGGAGTTCTGACTAGTTATGGCTGGGGGAGTTCTGACTAGTTAGGGCTGGGTGGAGTTCTGACTAGTTAGGGCTGGGTGGAGTTCTGACTAGTTAGGGCTGGGTGGAGTTCTGACTAGTTAGGGCTGGGTGGAGTTCTGACTAGTTAGGGCTGGGTGGAGTTCTGACTAGTTAGGGCTGGGTGGAGTTCTGACTAGTTAGGGCTGGGTGGAGTTCTGACTAGTTAGGTCTGGGTGGAGTTCTGACTAGTTAGGGCTGGGTGGAGTTCTGACTAGTTAGGGCTGGGTGGAGTTCTGACTAGTTAGGGCTGGGTGGAGTTCTGACTAGTTAGGACTGGTGGAGTTCTGACTAGTTAGGGCTGGGTGGAGTTCTGACTGTTTTCTGACAGTGTGGTAGATGTTGATTGGTAGATGTTGGCTCTATATTTATGGGCTGTATTATTATTAACAGATTATTGTGCATAATTAACAAAATCAGAATTTACCTTCCTATGAACAGCTGTAGCAGCTGTATTCTATTAGATGGAGAGATAACAGAGACGAGCCCTGGTGTTAAGGATGTTGCCACACCAGGGCTGGCCCTCGCCTTTTGGAGGCCCTACGTGAGATTTCCTGCAATTCTACACCCTTTTTTGACCCAGACACCGAGCCCGTATGTCCTGCTGGGGACCCAGACACCAAGCCCATATGTCTTCGTGGGAGACGAGATATTCCCATGTGACTATACATATGATGGGGAAATTATACCAATATAGATGTGGTAATGATATGCCACATAAAAGTGATTAGGCATCTTAGTAAGAGGATTGGGGCCTGTGTCCTGATCAGGCATCTTAGTAAGAGGATAGAGGTCTAAGATGCCTGATCAGGACTTAGGCCCCATACCACATCTGGCATATTGGTGTCTGTCTGACAATGTTTCACATGAACACAAAGCCAATCCAGTTGTCTGACAGTCAGTGGGACACACAGCAGCAGCTCCACCCCTTCATCTCCTTCACCCTATCAGATACAGAACATACCTGACAGTCAGGATATTTAGTTCGTTTTTTTAACTTTGTTCGTAACTTGTTTTGTACATAATGTTGATTCTACTGTCTCTTATGACCGAAAAGAGCTTCTGGACATCAAACCGGCGAAGCGTCAATACCGGCCTTAGATTGAATCGTACTACACCGGCTCCAACGCTCGTCGGATGTGGCAGGGCCTGCAAATTATTACAGACTACAAAGGGAAGCACAGCCGAGAGCTGCCCAGTGACACGAGCCTACCAGATGAGCTAAATAACTTCTATGCTCGCTTCGAGGCAAGTAACACTGAAGCATGCATGAGAGCATCAGCTGTTCCATACGACTGTGTGATCACGCTCTCCATAGCCGATGTGAGTAAGACCTTTAAACAGGTCAACGTTCACAAGGCCGCAGGGCCAGACAAATTACCAGGATGTGTACTCTGAGCATGTGCTGACCAACTGGCAAGTGTCTGCACTGACATTTTCAACCTCTCCCTGTCTGAGTCTGTAATACCAACATGTTTCAAGCAGACCACCATAGTCCCTGTGCCCAAGAACACCAAGGTAACCTGCAGAGGTGGGACCAAGTCATTGTTTTACAAGTCACAAGTAAGTCTCAAGTCTTAGCACTCAAGTCCCAAGTCAAGTCCCAAGTCAAGACAGGCAAGTCCGAGTCAAGTCTCAAGTCAAGACCAACAAGTCTCAATTTCAAGATCAATTTCCAAGATGGCGTAGCAGTCAGACGTCTTTGTCCTGTCGTGTCCCATGTATATATCTTTTTACATATTTTTCTTCGCATATCTTTTAAAAATATTTTCCTAAACCTCAACTTCTAAATACTCTCCTGCAACCCGCCTCACTCAATGTGGCGTGGATCTGTTTTTATACTAAAGTATTTGTATTTACTTCGGATCTGGAATCCCTCAACTGAAGCTAGCCAGCTAACTACCTACCAGCTATCAGTCAGCAAACCATTGCTAGCGGTCATCAGCTAACCTTTAGCTCGGAAAGCTCTCGCCAGTTCGAACAACGTGACTCAAACCAGAGCCTAACGTACCTATTTTTTTTATTTTTTTCTCTCCACATCCCCGGATTCCTAACTCTGAACATTATCATCTGGATATTCGCAACTAGCTAACCGCAATCCCGGGTGACTACTCCTGGCTAGCGTTTCCATCCCGGAGCAAGCACCAATTAGCCTGAAGCTAGCTCGGCCAGGGCTCCTGTGCTACCACCAAAACCCACTCCTGGGCTACAATATCCGGACCCCTTCTACTGCCGGTACGGGGCACGGAACCTCGCCGATACTCTACGACTGGAATACAGACATAATCTGCCCGAGGATTCCAACAGGCCCCTCAGGTGCGACATCCGCTGAAGGCCCATTCTGCTAACCGGCCTGCTAGCTACCTAGAGCTGCTTGGAACCCTAACTACTAATCCACGACTGGTCTATCAACGTCACCGCACGAAGAGGCAAAAACAGACTTATCCCCATCGCGACGTCCCCGAAAGGCCATTATGCTAGCTTGCTAGCCCCGGTCTGCTAACTGCTAGCTTGTTTAGCCCCGGCCTACTAACTGTTAGCTTGTTAGCATCGGCCTGCTAACTGTCTGAATCGCCGTGTCCCCAGTCAGCCCAACCACTCACTGGACCCATATGTTCACTTGGCTACGCATGCCTCTCTCTAATATCAATATGCCTCGCTCTCATCATTACTCAATGCCTAGGTTTACCTCCAATGTACTCACATCCTACCTTACCTTTGTCTGTACACTATGCCTTGAAACTATGCTATCGTGCCCAGAAACCTGCTCCTTTTACTCTCTGTTCCGAACGTGCTAGACGGCCAGTTCGTATAGCCTCTAGCCGTACCCTTATCCTACTTCTCCTCTGTTCCTCTGGTGATGTGGAGGTTAATCCAGGCCCTGCAGTGCCTAGCTCCACTCCCATTCCCAGGCGCTCTCATTTATTGACTTCTGTAACCGTATAAGCCTTGGTTTCATGCATGTTAACATTAGAAGCCTCCTCCCTAAGTTTGTTTTATTCACTGCTTTAGCACACTCTGCCAACCCAGATGTCCTAGCCGTGTCTGAATCCTGGCTTAGGAAGACCACCAAAAACCCTGAAATCTCCATCGCTAACTATAACATTTTCCGCCAAGATAGAACTGCCAAAGGGGGCGGTGTTGCAATCTACTGCAAAGATAGCCTGCAGAGTTCTGTATTACTATCCAAGTCTGTACCCCAAAAATTTGAGCTTCTACTTCTAAAAATTCACCTTTCCAGAAACATATCTCTCACTGTTGCCGCTTGCTGTAGACCACCCTCTGCCTGCCCGTCCAGCATCACTACTCTGGACGGCTCTGACTTAGAATACGTGGACAACTACAAATACCTAGGTGTCTGGTTAGACTGTAAACTCTCCTTCCAGACTCACATTAAGCATCTCCAATCAAAAATTACATCTAGAATCGGCTTCCTATATCACAACAAAGCCTCCACTCATGCTGCCAAACATATCCTCGTAAAACTAACCATCCTACCGATCCTTGACTTCAGCGATGTCATTCACAAAATAGCACCCAACACTCTACTCAGCAAATTGGATGCAGTCTATCACAGTGCCATCCGTTTTGTCACCAAAGCCCCATATACTACCCACCACTGCGACTTGTATGCTGTTGTTGGCTGGCCCTCGCTTCATACTCGTCGGCAAACCCACTGACTACAGGTTATCTACAAGTCTCTGCTAGGTAAAGCCCTGTCTTATCTCAGCTCACTGGTCACCATAGCATCACCCACCAGCAGCACGCGCTCCAGCAGGTATATTTCACTGGTCACCCCCAAAGCCAATTCCTCCTTTGGTCGTCTTTCCTTCCAGTTCTCTGCTGCCAATGACTGGGACGAACTGCAAAAATCACTGAAGCTGGAGTCTCATATCTCCCTCACTAACTTTAAGCATCAGCTGTCAGAGCAGCTCACAGATCATTGCATCTATAAACAGCCCATCCAACTACCTCATCCCATATTTGTTTTTCTCGTTTCATCTTCTGCACATCTATCACTCCAGTGTTTAATTGCTAAATCGGTAGGATGGTCAGTTTCACGAGGGTATGTTTGGCAGCATGAGTGAAGGAGGCTTTGTTGCGATATAGGAAGCCGATTCTTGATTTAACTTTGGATTGGAGATGCTTAATGTGGGTCTGGAAGGAGAGTTTACAGTCTAACCAGACAACTAGGTATTTGTAGTTGTCCACATATTCTAAGTCAGAACCGTCCAGAGTAGTGATGCTAGACGGGCAGCGATCAGTTGAAGAGCATGCATTTAGTTTTACTTGCATTTAAGAGCAGTTGGAGGCCACGGAAAAAGTGTTGTATGGCATTGAAGCTCGTCTGGAGGTTAGTTAATTGAAATGCATTCCAGGTGACCACCTCATGAAGCTGGTTGAGAGAATGCCAAGAGTGTGCAAAGCTGTCATCAAGGTAAAGGGTGGCTACTTTGAAGAATCTCAAATATAAAATATATTTTGATTTGTTTAACTCTTATTTATATGATTCCATATGTGTAATTTCATAGTTTTGATGTCTTCACTATTATTCTACAATGTAGAAAATAGTAAAAATAAAGAAAAAACTGGAATGTATGTAAATGAGGTATTTCTGTATTTCATGTTCAATACATTTGCAAAAATGTCTAAAAGCATGTTTTCACTTTCTCATTATGGGGTCTTGTGTGTAGATGGATGAGATACATTTAAAAAAAATATTTAATACATTTTGAATTCAGGCTGTAACTAAACAAAATGTGGAATAAATGAAGGGGTATGAATGCTTTCTGTAGATCTGCACAGATTCTGTCAGACTTGGGTCCTGACAGTGAATCTCATTAAAGACTAAAATAACGGTGTTCCTAAAAAGGTCCGGTAGCCAAGACAACAAATACAAACTCCATGTAGACACCGTTGCCCTGGACATCAACACACACAGGTAACTTCCACAAGGATGTGAACAATCTGAGAGACAAGGCAAGAAGGGTCTTCTACGTCATCAAAACTCAACAACCCAATTAGGTTCTGACTAAAAATACTTGAATTATACTGTAGAACCCATTGCCCTATGTGGTTGTGAGATCTGGGGTCCACTCCAAAAACGTGTTTATTTACCTGCCCCTAACTATCTGCACATTACTAACACACTAGATATGGTTGATTGTATTTCACCGGAAATGTCTTTATGTTTTTGAGTGCAATATTTACTGTTACATTTTAATCGTTTTTGTTGATGTGTCTTCTCACTTTTGTTTATTCCACTTGGCAATGTAAACACGTTTCCCATGACAATAAGGCACTTTGAATTGAAATAGAATTGATACCATGGAGGCTGGCCAATAGGCTGTGAGTGGGCGGGCTGGTGGCAGCAGTAGGCAAGCTGGGAGCAGGGAGTGGGCGGGCTGGGAGCAGGGAATGGGCAGGCTGGGAGCGGGGAGTGGGCGGGCCGGTGGCAGCGGTGGGCGGGCCGGGAGCGGGGAGTGGGCGGGCCGGGAGTGGGCAGGCCAGTGGCAGCGGTGGGCGGGCCGGGAGCGGGGAGTGGGCGGGCCGGGAGTGGGCAGGCCAGTGGCAGCGGTGGGCGGGCCGGGAGCAGGGAGTGGGCGGGCCGGGAGCAGGGAGTGGGCGGGCCGGGAGCAGGGAGTGGGCGGGCAGGGAGTGGGCGGGCCGGTGGCAGCGGTGGGCGGGCCGGGAGCGGGGAGTGGGCGTGCCGGGAGCAGGGAGTGGGCGTGCCGGTGGCAGGGAGTGGGCGGGCCAGTGGCAGCGGTGGGCGGGCCGGGAGCAGGGAGTGGGCGGGCCGGGAGCAGGGAGTGGGCGGGCCGGTGGCAGGGAGTGGGCGGGCTGGGAGTGGGCGGGCCGGGAGCAGGGAGTGGGCGGGCTGGGAGTGGGCGGGCCGGGAGCGGGGAGTGGGCGGGCCGGGAGCGGGGAGTGGGCGGGCTGGGAGCGGGCGGGCCGGGAGCAGGGAGTGGGCGGGCCGGGAGAAGGGAGTGGGCGGGCCGGGAGCGGGGAGTGGGCGGGCTGGGAGCAGGGAGTGAGCGGGCCGGGAGCAGGCAGTGGGCGGGCTGGGAGCGGGGAGCGGGCGGGCCGGGAGCAGGGAGTGGGACCAGTGATGTGATTGCAGCGCAGGACAACAGGCAGCGACGCAGGGCAACAGGCAGCAGCGCAGGGCAACAGGCAGCAGCGCAGGGCAACAGGCAGCAGCGCAGGACGACAGGCAGCGGGATTCACACGTTGGTGGAGAGAAAGTAAGTGACTGATTTATTCTATTCTATCGACTGAAGGATCTATCCAACTCACTAATGTTGCGTTAGGCGTGGTGGTTCGGTTATTAAAAATGAGTGTGTTAACATGTTGTGGACACAGTTGTACCGTCCAGTAGAAAGAATTGTTCCTTCCTGCTTCCTTAATCCTGGGATATTTTCCCATGGAACTAAGTGGCTTGTCCTTGCACGGTTCTTATATCCCATCATAACACCGTGTGTGGTTTCACTAACAAAGGGCTAGATGATACACAACATTACATTAGACATAACAGCCGTAACAGCAGATGTTCAGTTGCTCGGCAGGCAGTATATCTGTCTGTATTTTAGCCTACAGAAGGAGAGAAGCATATCTGTCTGTATTTTAGCCTACAGAAGGAGAGAAGCTATCGGTCTGTATTTTAGCCTACAGAAGGAGAGAAGCATATCGGTCTGTATTTTAGCCTACAGAAGGAGAGAAGTCGGTCTGTATTTTAGCCTACAGAAGGAGAGAAGTCGGTCTGTATTTTAGCCTACAGAAGGAGAGAAGCATATCAGTCTGTATTTTAGCCTACAGAAGGAGAGAAGCATATCGGTCTGTATTTTAGCCTACAGAAGGAGAAAAGTCGGTCTGTATTTTAGCCTTCAGAAGGAGAGAAGGCTGTGATCCCTCTATAGGACAGACAGGGAGGACAGCACGTGGTCAATGACAATGTGGGGAATGAATGACGTATTGTCTGTGGATGCTCTGCCATGAGGAACAGTCATATGCTCCCTTACTCTGTCTCTGTCTGTCTCACTCACTCGCTCTCTCTCTCTCTCTCTCCCCCCTCTCTCTCTCTCTCTCTCTCTCTCTGTCTCTCTCTCTGTCTGTCTGTCTGTCTGTCTGTCTGTCTGTCTGTCTGTCTGTCTGTCTGTCTGTCTGTCTGTCTGTCTGTCTGTCTGTCTGTCTGTCTGTCTGTCTGTCTGTCTGTCTGTCTGTCTGTCTGTCTGTCTGGCTCTCTCTCTGTCTGTCTGGCTGGCTGGCTGGCTGGCTCTCTCTCTGTCTGTCTGGCTGGCTCTCTCTCTCTGTCTGTCTCACTCTCTCGCTCGCTCTCGTTCTCTCTCTCTCTGTTTTTATTTGTATCATTCGTGCCCATTGTCCATTCTTTCCTGGTTAGTGAAGTATAGCCTAACGCCAAAACATTCCCAGTTTGGAAAGCAGTGATCAATGAGACGCAGCCTAGAGCTAAATGTATTTCTCTGGACAAATTAAAGTCATTTTGCACCTTTCAGAGCAGGGGCATCTCCCTGGTAATTCATTCATGAGATGCTTTACTATTATACATCACTTACACATTACATGAAAAGAAAAACATGAAAAGAAAAACACAATCATATGAAATAAAAACATTCTTGAGTAAAAAGGTGCATCTGCCTGAATTTGGTTGTGATGCAACACAACCTCTTCTGGCTGCAACTTGAGTGTGTCGGTGGGAGTGTGTGTCTGGGTGTGTGTGGGTGTGTGGCTGTGTGGCTGTGTGGCTGTGTGAGTGTGTGTGTGTCTGTGGGTGTGTGTGTCTGTGTGTGTGGCTGTGTATGTGGGTGGGTGTGAGTGTCGGTGTGTGTGTCTGTGTCTGTGTGTGTGTGTGTCTGTGGGTGTGGTTGTGTGAGTGTGTGTGTGGGTGTGTGTGTGTCTGTGGGTGTGGTTGTGTGAGTGTGTGTGTGGGTGTGTGTGTGTCTGTGGGTGTGGCAGTGTGAGTGTGTGTGTGTGTGTGTGTGTGTGAGTGTCGGTGTGTGTGTGGCTGTGTGTCTGTGGGTGGGTGTGGGTGTGTCTGTGGGTGTGTGGGTGTGTCTGTGGGTGTGTGGGTGTGTCTGTGGGTGTGTGGGTGTGTTCCCTCTAAAGGATCCAGCCTGTTACTACAGCTAGTGCTGCTCCTGAAACAGACAGCCCGGTGAGTCCTGTTACTACAGCTAGTGCTGCTCCTGAAACAGACAGCCCGGTGAGTCCTGTTACTACAGCTAGTGCTGCTCCTGAAACAGACAGCCAGGTGAGTCCTGTTACTACAGCTAGTGCTGCTCCTGAAACAGACAGCCAGGTGAGTCCTGTTACTACAGCTAGTGCTGCTCCTGAAACAGACAGCCAGGTGAGTCCTGTTACTACAGCTAGTGCTGCTCCTGAAACAGACAGCCAGGTGAGTCCTGTTACTACAGCTAGTGCTGCTCCTGAAACAGACAGCCAGGTGAGTCCTGTTACTACAGCTAGTGCTGCTCCTGAAACAGACAGCCCGGTGAGTCCTGTTACTACAGCTAGTGCTGCTCCTGAAACAGACGGGCCGGTGAGTCAGCAGAACCAAGGACAGATCCCTAACCGTAACCCTTCTCCCAGAGAACTTTATGTTCTAGGGGGATGTTGGACTGCTGCCAGTCTACACAGTTTTACACATTTTTCAGTGTTTAAAGGGATACTTCAGGATTTTGGCAATGAGTCCCTTTATCTAATTCGCCAGAGTCAAATGGACTTGTGGATACAATTTGTATGTCTCTGTGTCCAGTTTGAAGGAATTTAGAGGTAATTTCATAATGACTGGAAGTCTATTGTTATCTGGTAGCATGCTAGTTTAAAGGATGTCACGCTACTTGCTTAGCGAGTATCACTTCCCCCCCGATTCAGCCCATACCTGGCGCGAACTCGGGACCAGTGGTGGAAAAAGTACCCAACTGTGGTACTTGAGTTAAAGTAAAAATACCTTAATAGAAAATTACTCAAGTAAAAGTGAAAGTCACCCAGTAAAATACTACTTGAGTGAAAGTCTAAAAGTATTTGGTTTTAAATATACTGAAGTATCAAAAGTAAAAGTATAAATAATAAAAATTCCTTATATTAAGCAAACGGCACCATTTTCTAGTTTTTTTTAATTTGCGAGCTGACGAGGTAAACATCCGTCGTTCTGCCCCTGAGCAAGGCAGTTAACCCACTGTCCCCCTGAGCAAGGCAGTTAACCCACTGTTCCCCTGAACAAGGCAGTTAACCCACTGTTCCCCTGAGCAAGGCAGTTAACCCACTGTTCCCCTGAACAAGGCAGTTAACCCACTGTTCCCCTGAACAAGGCAGTTAACCCACTGTTCCCCAGAACAAGGCAGTTAACCCACTGTTCCCCTGAACAAGGCAGTTAACCCACTGTTCCCCTGAGCAAGGCAGTTAACCCACTGTTCCCCTGAGCAAGGCAGTTAACCCACTGTTCCCCTGAACGAGGCAGTTAACCCACTGTTCCCCTGAACGAGGCAGTTAACCCACTGTTCCCCTGAACAAGGCAGTTAACCCACTGTTCCCCTGAGCAAGGCAGTTAACCCACTGTTCCCCTGAACAAGGCAGTTAACCCACTGTTCCCCTGAACAAGGCAGTTAACCCACTGTTCCCCTGAACAAGGCAGTTAACCCACTGTTCCCCTGAACAAGGCAGTTAACCCCACTGTTCCCCTGAACGAGGCAGTTAACCCCACTGTTCCCCTGAACGAGGCAGTTAACCCACTGTTCCCCTGAACGAGGCAGTTAACCCACTGTTCCCCTGAACAAGGCAGTTAACCCACTGTTCCCCTGAGCAAGGCAGTTAACCCACTGTTCCCCTGAACAAGGCAGTTAACCCACTGTTCCCCTGAACAAGGCAGTTAACCCACTGTTCCCCTGAACAAGGCAGTTAACCCACTGTTCCCCTGAACAAGGCAGTTAACCCCACTGTTCCCCTGAACAAGGCAGTTAACCCACTGTTCCCCTGAACAAGGCAGTTAACCCACTGTTCCCCTGAACAAGGCAGTTAACCCCACTGTTCCCCTGAACAAGGCAGTTAACCCACTGTTCCCCTGAACAAGGCAGTTAACCCACTGTTCCCCTGAGCAAGGCAGTTAACCCACTGTTCCCCTGAACAAGGCAGTTAACCCACTGTTCCCCTGAACAAGGCAGTTAACCCACTGTTCCCCTGAGCAAGGCAGTTAACCCACTGCTCCCCTGAGCAAGGCAGTTAACCCCACTGTTCCCCTGAACAAGGCAGTTAACCCACTGTCCCCCTGAACAAGGCAGTTAACCCACTGTTCCCCTGAACAAGGCAGTTAACCCACTGTTCCCCTGAGCAAGGCAGTTAACCCACTGTTCCCCTGAACAAGGCAGTTAACCCACTGTTCCCCTGAACAAGGCAGTTAACCCACTGTTCCCCTGAACAAGGCAGTTAACCCACTGCTCCCCTGAGCAAGGCAGTTAACCCACTGTTCCCCTGAACAAGGCAGTTAACCCACTGTTCCCCTGAACAAGGCAGTTAACCCACTGTTCCCCTGAGCAAGGCAGTTAACCCACTGTTCCCCTGAACAAGGCAGTTAACCCACTGTTCCCCTGAACAAGGCAGTTAACCCACTGTTCCCCTGAACAAGGCAGTTAACCCACTGCTCCCCTGAGCAAGGCAGTTAACCCACTGTTCCCCTGAACAAGGCAGTTAACCCACTGTTCCCCTGAACAAGGCAGTTAACCCACTGTTCCCCTGAACAAGGCAGTTAACCCACTGTTCCCCTGAGCAAGGCAGTTAAGCCACTGTTCCCCTGAACAAGGCAGTTAACCCACTGTTCCCCTGAACAAGGCAGTTAACCCACTGTTCCCCTGAACAAGGCAGTTAACCCACTGCTCCCCTGAGCAAGGCAGTTAACCCACTGTTCCCCTGAACAAGGCAGTTAACCCACTGTTCCCCTGAACAAGGCAGTTAACCCACTGTTCCCCTGAACAAGGCAGTTAACCCACTGTTCCCCTGAACAAGGCAGTTAACCCACTGTTCCCCTGAACAAGGCAGTTAACCCCACTGTTCCCCTGAACAAGGCAGTTAACCCACTGTTCCCCTGAACAAGGCAGTTAACCCACTGTTCCCCTGAACAAGGCAGTTAACCCACTGTTCCCCTGAACAAGGCAGTTAACCCACTGTTCCCCTGAACAAGGCAGTTAACCCACTGCTCCCCTGAGCAAGGCAGTTAACCCACTGTTCCCCTGAACAAGGCAGTTAACCCACTGTTCCCCTGAACAAGGCAGTTAACCCACTGTTCCCCTGAACAAGGCAGTTAACCCACTGTTCCCCTGAACAAGGCAGTTAACCCACTGTTCCCCTGAACAAGGCAGTTAACCCCACTGTTCCCCTGAACAAGGCAGTTAACCCACTGTTCCCCTGAACAAGGCAGTTAACCCACTGTTCCCCTGAACAAGGCAGTTAACCCACTGTTCCCCTGAACAAGGCAGTTAACCCACTGTTCCCCTGAGCAAGGCAGTTAACCCACTGTTCCCCTGAACAAGGCAGTTAACCCACTGTTCCCCTGAACAAGGCAGTTAACCCACTGCTCCCCTGAACAAGGCAGTTAACCCACTGCTCCCCTGAGCAAGGCAGTTAACCCACTGTTCCCCTGAACAAGGCAGTTAACCCACTGTTCCCCTGAACAAGGCAGTTAACCCACTGTTCCCCTGAACAAGGCAGTTAACCCACTGTTCCCCTGAACAAGGCAGTTAACCCACTGTTCCCCTGAACAAGGCAGTTAACCCCACTGTTCCCCTGAACAAGGCAGTTAACCCACTGTTCCCCTGAACAAGGCAGTTAACCCACTGTTCCCCTGAACAAGGCAGTTAACCCACTGTTCCCCTGAACAAGGCAGTTAACCCACTGTTCCCCTGAACAAGGCAGTTAACCCACTGTAGACCGTCATTGTAAAATAAGAATTTGTTCTTAATTCACTTGCCTAGTTAAATAAAAATGTCGGAGTGACATAGTTTAAAGATGCAGTAGATAGTATACATATGAGATGAGTAATGCATGATAAATATTATTAAAGTGACTAGTGTTCCATTTATTAAAGTGGCCAGTGATTTCTAGTCAGTATGTTGGCAGCAACCTCTCTGTGTTAGTGATGGCTGTTTATCAGTCTGATGGCCTGGAGATAGAAGCTGTTTAACAGTCTGATGGCCTGGAGATAGAAGCTGTTTATCAGTCTGATGGCCTGGAGATAGAAGCTGTTTAACAGTCTGATGGTCTGGAGATAGAAGCTGTTTATCAGTCTGATGGTCTGGAGATAGAAGCTGTTTAACAGTCTGACGGCCTGGAGATAGAAGCTGTTTACCAGTCTGATGGCCTGGAGATAGAAGCTGTTTAACAGTCTGATGGCCTGGAGATAGAAGCTGTTTAACAGTCTGATGGCCTGGAGATAGAAGCTGTTTATCAGTCTGATGGCCTGGAGATAGAAGCTGTTTAACAGTCTGATGGTCTGGAGATAGAAGCTGTTTATCAGTCTGATGGCCTGGAGATAGAAGCTGTTTATCAGTCTGATGGCCTGGAGATAGAAGCTGTTTAACAGTCTGGAGATAGAAGCTGTTTATCAGTCTGATGGCCTGGAGATAGAAGCTGTTTAACAGTCTGGAGATAAACGCTGTTTATCAGTCTGATGGTCTGGAGATAGAAGCTGTTTAACAGTCTGGAGATAAACGCTGTTTATCAGTCTGATGGTCTGGAGATAGAAGCTGTTTATCAGTCTGATGGTCTGGAGATAGAAGCTGTTTTTCAGTTTTTATTACTGTATAGTTGAACATGCAAAATATAATCACGTGTATCAAATATGTTGAAAACATTGGATGTTAAAAGCGCCTCGTAACACCAGTCGCACAGTATTTTTTTGTTAAGATGCCCAAATAATAATTTATAGTTGAAGGAACCTATAAGACAAGTTTAGAAAACACTTCATTTTAAATTGACTGAATTAAACTTTGGGCCAACAATATTTTTTTTAGTTCAGGTAACACTAATACAGTGCAACACTAGTTTTGATCTAGAGTTAACTCCTATTAGTGTTAAACAAATACACTGTACAGGAAGTCATTTTGTTTGTAGTTTTAACACTGCATGCTGTGATGCCAAATTTGCATATTTCCCATGGTTCCTTTTCTTTTCAAGTGAATTGTAGAGTTTACCACCCGTGACTGTATTTGTTAATGACAGAGGTATGGTTGTTGAATTCTTTCCTTTTACAGGCCTGTGGCGTTTACCAAATGAGTATCTAGTTGAATGCTATCATTACAATTTTACTTTACGACAAGACATTACATAAACTGAACAAAAATGTAACTGCAACATGCAAAGTGTTGGTCTCATGTTTCATGAGCTGAAATAAAAAAGATCCCAGAAATGTTCCATACGAACAAAAGTTTTATATCTCTCAAATGTGTTTACCTCGGTGTTAGAGAGCATTTCTCCTTTGCCAAGATAATCCGTCCACCTGACAGGTGTGGCAAATCAAGAAGCTGATTAAAACAGCATGGTCATTACACAGGTGCACCTTGTGCTGGGGGACATTAAAAGGCCACTCTAAAATGTGCTGTTTTGTCACACAACACAATGCCACAGATGTCTCAAGTTTAGAGGGAGCGTGGAATTGTCATGCTGACTGCAGGATTGTCCACCAGAGCTGTTGCCAGAGAATTGAATGTTAATTTCTCTACCATAAGCCGCCTCCAACGTCGCTTTAGAGAACTTGGCAGTACGTCCAACCGGCCTCACAACCACAGGCCAACCTCATAACCACAGTTACTCTGAAAAATGAACACTGGACAATTTGCTGTTCCCAGCTGTATGAGGTGAAAGTTAACACGTGTGTTTCTCTTTACTACAACCCCCTTCTCTCATCTCAGAAAAGTTTTCTATCAATCTAAATCAAACCGGCTTGTTGACTGTTCTGCTGTTCTGCTGTAGTCCCCTACCCCCCTCTGATGGCTGTTCTGCTGTAGCCCCCTACCCCCCTCTAATGGCTGACTGCTGTACCCCTCTCTGATGGCTGTTCTGCTATTCTGCTACCCCCCTCTGATGGCTGTTCTGCTGTAGCCCCCTACCCCCCTCTGATGGCTGTTCTGCTGTTCTGCTACCCCCCTCTGATGGCTGTTCTGCTGTAGCCCTCTACCCCCCTCTGATGGCTGTTCTGCTGTTCTGCTACCCCCCTCTGATGGCTGTTCTGCTGTAGCCCTCTACCCCCCTCTGATGGCTGTTCTGCTGTAGTCCCCTACCCCCCTCTGATGGCTGTTCTGCTGTAGCCCCCTACCCCCCTCTGATGGCTGTTCTGCTGTAGCACCCTACCCCCCTCTGATGGCTGTTCTGCTGTAGTCCCCTACCCCCCTCTGATGGCTGTTCTGCTGTTCTGCTACCCCCCCCACTGATGGCTGTTCTGCTGTAGCCCCCTACCCCCCTCTGATGGCTGTTCTGCTGTAGTCCCGTACCCCCCTCTGATGGCTGTTCTGCTGTAGCCCCCTACCCCCCTCTGATGGCTGTTCTGCTGTAGTCCCCACCCCCCTCTGATGGCTGTTCTGCTGTTCTGCTACCCCCCTCTGATGGCTGTTCTGCTGTAGTCCCCTACCCCCCTCTGCTGGCTGTTCTGCTGTTCTGCTACCCCCCTCTGATGGCTGTTCTGCTGTAGCCCTCTACCCCCCTCTGATGGCTGTTCTGCTGTAGTCCCCTACCCCCCTCTGATGGCTGTTCTGCTGTTCTGCTACCCCCCTCTGATGGCTGTTCTGCTGTTCTGCTACCCCCCCTCTGATGGCTGTTCTGCTGTAGCCCCCTACCCCCCTCTGATGGGTGTTCTGCTGTTCTGCTACCCCCCTCTGATGGCTGTTCTGCTGTAGCCCCCTACCCCCCTCTGATGGCTGTTCTGCTGTAGTCCCCTACCCCCCTCTGATGGCTGTTCTGCTGTAGCCCCCTACCCCCCTCTGATGGCTGTTCTGCTGTTCTGCTACCCCCCTCTGATGGCTGATTCTGCAGGTGATCTGGTGTTTTGGTTTGTAACCCGAGACCCAGGAATGTCTACATCTCACCCAGCACAGCCCTGAGCTCTGAAACAAACCCAAATCAACCCCTAACTCCTACAATATAGGCACTACACCCTATTTCCTAGCCACTACACCCTATTTCCTAGCCACTACACCCTATTTCCTAGCCACTACACCCTATTTCCTAGCCACTACATCCTATTTCCTAGCCACTACACCCTATTTCCTAGCCACTACACCTTAAACCACAGGTCATCCAAGCAGACTTCTGTCTCAGAGTCAGAGATATCCCAGCTAACTTCCTGTCTCAGTATGATGTCATCATCCACTCTGACCTCCTGTCTCAGTATGATGTCATCATCCACTCTGACCTCCTGTCTCAGTATGATGTCATCATCCACTCTGACCTCCTGTCTCAGTATGATGTCATCATCCACTCTGACCTCCTGTCTCAGTATGATGTCATCATCCACTCTAACTTCCTGTCTCAGTAAGATGTCATCATCCACTCTGACCTCCTGTCTCAGTATGATGTCATCATCCACTCTGACCTCCTGTCTCAGTATGATGTCATCATCCACTCTGACCTCCTGTCTCAGTATGATGTCATCATCCACTCTGACTTCCTGTCTCAGTATGACGTCATCATCCACTCTGACTTCCTGTCTCAGTATGATGTCATCGAGTGAAGGAACAGTCAGAGATATCCCAGCAAACCGGGAACATTCCCAGAACGTTATCTAACATTCCCATTCAATTCTAGTTAGGGTTTTTTTTATTTAACATTAGGACGATAGCATCATTCAGAGAATGTTTTTGATTACAAAATATTTATATAAAAATATATATATATATTTTTTATTAAATATCCTTGGAATGTTCTCCTAAAATCGATTAAAATGTTGTGTACAACTTCTGTAACGATCACCACAGAACACTCCCCAAACGTTCTCATTAAGTTTCCAGGTAATGTAATAACACAATCTACAAGTAATGTTGTTTTCCCAGCAAGTTCCCAGAACATTTGTTAGGTAGTGGCAAAGGGTTCTCATAACACGTTCAAAACATTTCCCTGATGTTGCAAGAACGTTCCTACACGTTTAATCTGTTCTTTAAAGGTTCCCAGAATGTTTCATTAGGTTGTGGGAGCAGTCTGGTGATTGTGGGGAACATCACAAAAGATATGTTCCCAAAAAACAAATACTGTCCAGTTTTGCGTATGATTCTACGCTGAACAGAAATATAAAGGCAACATGTAAAGTGTTTTATGAGCTGAAATGAAAGATCCCTGAACATTTCTATACACACAAAAATGTCCTCTCATATTCTGTACACAAATTTAGTAAACATTACACTCACAAAAGTAAACATTATGCTCACAAAAGTTCCAAAAGAATAAAGACATTTCAAATGTAATTATATACTGTATATATACAGTGTTGTAATGATGTGCAAATAGTTAAAGTACAAAAGGGGAAATAAATAAACATAAATATAGGTTGTATTTACAATGGTGTTTGTTCTTCACTGGTTGACCTTTTCTTGTGGCAACAGGTCACACATCTTGCTGCTGTGATGGAACACTGTGCTATTTCACCCAGTAGATCTGGGAGTTTATCAAAAGTGAATTTGTTTTATAATTCTTTGTGGATCTGTGTAATCTGAGGGAAATATGTGTCTCTAATATGGTCATACATTTGGCAGGAGGTTAGGAAGTGCAGCTCAGTTTCCACCTCATTTTGTGGACAGTGTTGCACATAGCCTGTCTTCTCTTGAGAGCCAGGTCTGCCTACGGCGACCTTTCTCAATAGCAAGGCTACGCTCACTGAGTCTGTACCTAGTCAAAGCTTTCCTTAAGTTTGGCTCAGTCACAGTGGTCAGGTATTCTGCCGCTGTGTCCTCTCTGTTTAGGGCCAAATAACATTCTAGTTTGCTCTGTTTTTTTTGTAAATTCTTTCCAATGTGTCAAGTAATTATCTTTTTGTTTTCTCATGATTTGGTTGGGTCTAATTGTGTTGCTGTCCTGGGGCTCTGTGGGGTCTGTTTGTGTTTGTGAACAGAGCCCCAGGACCAGCTTGCTTAGGGGACTCTTCTCCAGGTTCATCTCTCTGTAGGTGATGGCTTTGTTATGGAAGGTTTGGGAATCGCTTTCTTTTAGATGGTTGTAGAATTTAACGTCTCTTTTCTGGATTTTGATAATTAGCAGGTATCGGCCTAATTCAGCTCTGCATGCGTTATTTGGTGTTTAACGTTGTACACTCTCTCTCCTTTCCTCTCTCTCCCCCCACTCTCTCTTACCCTCCTCTCCTCTCATTTTCTCTCTCCATCTCTCCTGCTCTCCAGACTCAGTGATCAGAGGAGATAGTGTTTCTCTGGTAGAAACTAAAGATGGCGGGAAAGATAACTAAAGATGAGATGGAGGAGCTCAGAGAGGCCTTCCAGAAAGTTGGTGAGTGCAATACACTACATGACCAAAAGTATGTGGACACCTGTTCATCGAACATCTCATTCCAAAATCTTGGGCTTTAATATGGAGTTGGTCCCCCCTTTGCTGCTATAACAGCCTCCACTCTTCAGGGAAGTCATTAATATGGAGTTGGTCCCCCCTTTGCTGCTATAACAGCCTCCACTCTTCAGGGAAGTCATTAATATGGAGTTGGTCCCCCCCCCTTTGCTGCTATAACAGCCTCCACTCTTCTGAGAAGTCATTAATATGGAGTTGGTCCCCCCTTTACTGCTATAACAGCCTCCACTCTTCAGGGAAGTCATTAATATGGAGTTGGTCCCCCCTTTGCTGCTATAACAGCCTCCACTCTTCTGGGAAGTCATTAATATGGAGTTGGTCCCCCCTTTACTGCTATAACAGCCTCCACTCTTCAGGGAAGTCATTAATATGGAGTTGGTCCCCCCTTTGCTGCTATAACAGCCTCCACTCTTCTGGGAAGTCATTAATATGGAGTTGGTCCCCCCTTTGCTGCTATAACAGCCTCCACTCTTCTGGGAAGTCATTAATATGGAGTTGGTCCCCCCCTTTGCTGCTATAACAGCCTCCACTCTTCTGGGAAGGCTTTCCACTAGATGTTGGAACATTGCTGCGGGGACTTGCTTCCATTCAGCCACAACAGCATTTAGTGAGGTCGGGCGCTGATGTTGGGCGATTAGGCCTGGCTCGCAGTCGGTGTTCCAATTCATCCCAAAGGTGTTTGATGGTGTTGAGGTCAGGGCTCTGTCCAGGCCAGTCAAGTTCTTCCACACTGATCTCGATAAACCATTTCTGTATGGACCTCGCTTTGTACACGGGGCATTGTCATGCTGAAACAGGAAAGGGCCTTCCCCAAACTGTTGCCACAAAGTTGGAATCACAGAATTGTCTAGAATGTCATTGTATGCTGTAGCATTAAGATTTCCCTTCACTGGAACTAAGGGGCCCGAACCATGAAAAACAGCCCCAGACCATTATTCCTCCTCCACCAAACTTTACAGTTGTCACTATGCACTATGCATTGGGGCATCCGCTAAACCCAGATTCATCTGTCAGACTGTCAGATGGTGAAGCGTGATTCATCACTCCAGAGAACAAGTTTCCGCTGCTCCAGAGTCCAATGGCGGCGAGCTTTACACCACTCCACCCAACGCTTGGCATTGCGCATGGTGATCTTAGGCTTGTGTGCAGCTGCTCGGCCATGGAAACCCATTTCATGAAGCTCCCGACGAACAGCTCCTGTGCTGACGTTGCTTCCAGAGGCAGTTTGTAACTCTGTAGTGAGTTGCAACCGAGGACAGATGTTTTTTATGCGCTATGCGCTTCAGCATTCGCCGGTCCCGTTCTGCTTCAGCACTCGCCGGTCCCGTTCTGCTTCAGCACTCGCCGGTCCCGTTCTGTGAGCTTGTGTGGCCTACCACTTTACGGCTGAGCCGTTGTTGCTCCTAGACGTTTCTACTTTACAATAACAGCCCTTATAGTTGACTGGGACAGCTCTAGTAGGGAAGACATTTTACGAACTGACTTGTTGCAAAGGTGGCATCCAACGACGGTGCTACGTTGAAGTCACGGAGCTCTTCAGTAAGGCCATTCTACTGCCAATGTTTGTCTATGGAGATTGCATGGCTGTGTGCTCGATTTTATACACCTGTCAGCAACGGGTGTGGCAGAAATAGCCGAACCCACTAATTTGAAGGGGTGTCCACATACCTTTTTCATATATAATGTCGTCTTTGTATCTCAAAAACATTGTAATGTGGTTAACCTTAAATCTAAATGAAAATTGGAAAAGGCTACACATAATTTTAAAAAAATGTATTTAACATTTATTTAACTAGGCAAGTCGGTTAAGAACAAATTCTTATTTACAGTGACGGCCTACCAAAAGGCCTGCTGAGGGGACGGGGCCTGGGATTAAAAATAACAGTAATGGATTCTACTGCCAATGTTTGCATGGCTGTGTGTTCGGTTTTATACACCTGTCAACAACGGGTGTGGCTGAAATAGCTCAATCCACTCATTTAGATGTGTATGTATAATGTATATGTGCATATACAGTGTATTCAGTGTGAGGTGTTTTCCTCGTAGAAACAGCCTGCAAGTGATCCAGTCAGTGATTGTAGTAAATCACAAGATTGTCAAATCACAATGTTATATACAGTTGAAGTCAGAAGTTTACATACACCTCAGCCAAATACATTTAAACTCAGTTTTTCACAATTCCTGACATTTAATCCTAGTAAAAATCCCCTGTCTTAGGTCAGTTAGGATCACCACTTTATTTTAAGAATGTGAAATGTCAGAATAATAGTAGAGAGAATGATTTATTTCAGCTTTTATTTCTTTCATCACATTCCCAGTGGGTCAGAAGTTTACATACACTCAATTAGTATTTGGTAGAATTGCCTTTAAATTGTTTAACTTGGGTCAAACATTTCAGGTAACCTTCCGCAAGCTTCCCACAATAAGTTGGGTGAATTTTGGCCCATTCCTCCTGACAGAGCTGGTGTAACTGAGTCAGGTTTGTAGGCCTCCTTGCTCACACACGCTTTGAGCGTTCTGCCCACAAATTGTCTATGGGATTGAGGTCAGGGCTTTGTGATGGCCACTCCAATACCTTGACTTTGTTGTCCTTAAGCCATTTTGCCACAACTTTGGAAATATGCTTGGGGTCATTGTCCATTTGGAAGACACATTTGCGACTAAGCTTTAACTTCCTGACTGATGTCTTGAGATGTTTCTTCAATATATCCACATAAGTTTCTTTCCTCGTGATGCCATCTATTTTGTGAAGTGCACCAGTCCCTCCTGCAGCAAAGCACCCCCACAACATGATGCTGCCACCCCCGTGCTTCACGGTTGGGATGGTGTTCTTCGGCTTGCAAGCGTCCCCGTTTTTCCTCTAAACATAACGATGGTCATTATGGCCAAACAGTTCTATTTTTGTTTCATCAGACCAGAAGACACTTCTCCAAAAGGTACGATCTTTGTCCCCATGTGCAGTTACAAACCGTAGTCTGGCTTTTTCATGACGGTTTTGGAGCAGTGGCTTCTTCCTTGCTGAGCGGCCTTTCAGGTTATGTCGATATAGGACTCGTTTAACTGTGGATATAGATACTTTTGTACCCGTTTCCTCCGGCATCTTCACAAGGTCCTTTGCTGTTGTTCTGGGATTGATTTGCACTTTTTGCACCAAAGTATGTTCGTCTCTAGGAGACAGAACGCGTCTCCTTCCTGAGCGGTATGACGGCTGCGTGGTCCCATGGTGTTTATACTTGCGTACTATTGTTTGTACGATGAACGTGGTACTTTTCTGAGGTCTTGGCTGATTTATTTTGATTTTCCCATGATGTCAGGCAAAGAGGCACTGAGTTTGAAGGTAGGCCTTGAAATACATCCACAGGTACACCTCTAATTGACACAAATGATGTCAATTAGCCTATCAGAAGCTTCTAAAGCCATGACATCATTTTCTGGAATTTTCCAAGCTGTTTAAAGGCACAGTCAACTTAGTGTATGTAAACTTCTGACCCACTGGAATTGTGACACAGTTAATTGTAAGTGAAATAATCTGTCTGTAAACAATTGGTGGAACAATTACTAGTTTGTTAACAAGAAATTTGTGGAGCGGTTGAAAAACGAGTTTAAATGACTCCAACATAAGTCTATGTAAACCTCCGACTTCAACTGTATGTAACAACACAACTGCTCATTGCTTTCTCTCTGTCTCCACACCTCTCCCTCTCTTCCCTTTCTCCCTCTCTCTCCTCCCCTGTCTTTCCCTCCCTCTATCCCCTCTCTCCCTCCTCTCTCTCTCTCCCTCTCTCCCCCCTCTCTCCCTCCCTCTCTTCCCCCTCTCTCCCTCTCTCCCCCATCTCTCCCTCCCTATCTCCTCTCTCTCCCTCTCTCCCCCTTCTCTCCCCCCTCCCCCCTCTCTCTCTGTCCCTCCCTCTCTCTCCCTTCTCTCCCCCCTCCCCCCTCTCTCCCTCCCTCCCTCTCTTCCCCCTCTCTCCCTCTCTCCCTCCCTCCCTCTCTTCCTATTTCCTCTCTCTCCCTCTCTTCCCCCATCTCTCCCTCCCTATCTCCTCTCTCTCCCTCTCTCCCCCTTCTCTCCCCCTCCCCCCTCTCTCTCTCTCCCTCCCTTCCTCTCTCCCTTCTCTCCCCCTCCCCCTCTCTCTCTCCAGATACTAACAGTAATGGTTTTATCTGTGACTTGGAGCTGACTGAGCTGTTTAAAGAAGCTAACCTACCGTTGCCGGGATACAAGGTCAGAGAGATCATTAAAAAACTGGACCGCAACAAAGACAACCAGATCAGCTTCGACGAGTTCCTCTCGGTGAGTCCACACACACACACACACACACACACACACACACACTAGGGGCTAGGGGTTGTTTATGGATGGGACCCTAAGTCTGCATAGGGCTTAGTAAAAGGTTGTTTCTGAGTCTGCACACTAAACAGCTTCCATTCTGTTGGTCATGTTGAGTCACTAAACAGCTTCCATTCTGTTGGTCATGTTGAGTCACTAAACAGCTTCCATTCTGTTGGTCATGTTGAGTCACTAAACAGCTTCCATTCTGTTGGTCATGTTGAGTCACTAAACAGCTTCCATTCTGTTGGTCATGTTGAGTCACTAAACAGCTTCCATTCTGTTGGTCATGTTGAGTCACTAAACAGCTTCCATTCTGTTGGTCATGTTGAGTCACTAAACAGCTTCCATTCTGTTGGTCATGATGAGTCACTAAACAGCTTCCATTCTGTTGGTCATGTTGAGTCACTAAACAGCTTCCATTCTGTTGGTCATGTTGAGTCACTAAACAGCTTCCATTCTGTTGGTCATGTTGAGTCACTAAACAGCTTCCATTCTGTTGGTCATGTTGAGTCACTAAACAGCTTCCATTCTGTTTGTCATGTTGAGTCACTAAACAGCTTCCATTCTGTTGGTCATGTTGAGTCACTAAACAGCTTCCATTCTGTTGGTCATGTTGAGTCACTAAACAGCTTCCATTCTGTTGGTCATGTTGAGTCACTAAACAGCTTCCATTCTGTTGGTCATGTTGAGTCACTAAACAGCTTCCATTCTGTTGGTCATGTTGAGTCACTAAACAGCTTCCATTCTGTTGGTCATGATGAGTCACTAAACAGCTTCCATTCTGTTGGTCATGTTGAGTCACTAAACAGCTTCCATTCTGTTGGTCATGTTGAGTCACTAAACAGCTTCCATTCTGTTGGTCATGTTGAGTCACTAAACAGCTTCCATTCTGTTGGTCATGTTGAGTCACTAAACAGCTTCCATTCTGTTGGTCATGTTGAGTCACTAAACAGCTTCCATTCGGTTGGTCATGATGAGTCACTAAACAGCTTCCATTCTGTTGGTCATGTTGAGTCACTAAACAGCTTCCATTCTGTTGGTCATGTTGAGTCACTAAACAGCTTCCATTCTGTTGGTCATGTTGAGTCACTAAACAGCTTCCATTCTGTTGGTCATGTTGGGTCACTAAACAGCTTCCATTCTGTTGGTCATGTTGAGTCACTAAACAGCTTCCATTCTGTTGGTCATGTTGAGTCACTAAACAGCTTCCATTCTGTTGGTCATGTTGAGTCACTAAACAGCTTCCATTCTGTTGGTCATGTTGAGTCACTAAACAGCTTCCATTCTGTTGGTCATGTTGAGTCACTAAACAGCTTCCATTCTGTTGGTCATGTTGAGTCACTAAACAGCTTCCATTCTGTTGGTCATGTTGAGTCACTAAACAGCTTCCATTCTGTTGGTCATGTTGAGTCACTAAACAGCTTCCATTCTGTTGGTCATGTTGAGTCACTAAACAGCTTCCATTCTGTTGGTCATGATGAGTCAGGATCTGATGTCTGGCAGGCTGCCATCTTGGACTGAGTCTACACAGTCCTCACATCACACCACCCAGTACCACTTAATATGAATACCTCTAAACACAGACAGACACACACACACACACACACACACACACACACACACACACACACACACACACACACACACACACGCCATGTCTTATAGGCTGTCAGTGTTTCAAGTAGAGGTCGACCGATTATGATTTTTCAACGCCGATACCAATTACCAACGCCGATTTTTATTTTATTTATTTGTAATAATGACAATTACAACAATACTGAATGAACACTTATTTTAACTTAATATAATACATCAATAAAATCAATTTAGCCTCAAATAAATAATGAAACATGTTCAATTTGGTTTAAATATTGCAAAAACAAAGTGTTGGAGAAGAAAGTAAAAGTGTAATATGACCCATGTAAAAAAGCTAACGTTTAAGTTCCTTGCTCAGAACATGAGAACATATGAAAGCTGGTGGTTCCTTTTAACATGAGTCTTCAATATTCCCAGGTAAGAAGTTTTAGGTTGTAGTTATTCTAGGAATTATAGGAGTATTTCTCTCTATACGATTTGTATTTCATATTCCTTTGACTATTGGATGTTCTTATAGGCACTTTAGTATTGCCAGTGTAACAGTATAGCTTCCGTCCCTCTCCTCGCTCCTACCTGGGCTCGAACCAGGAACACATCGACAACAGCCACCCTCGAAGCAGCATTACCCATGCAGAGCAAGGGGAACAACTACTCCAAGTCTCAGAGCGAGTGACGTTTGAAACGCTATTAGCGCTCACCCCGCTAACTAGCTAGCCATTTCACATCGGTTACACCAGCCTAATCTTGGGAGTTGATAGGCTTGAAGTTGTAAACAGCGCAATGCTTGAAGCACAGCGAAGAGCTGCTGGCAAAACGCACGAAAGTGCTGTTTGAATGAATGCTTACGAGCCTGCTGCTGCCTACCACCGCTCAGTCAGACTGCTCTATCAAATCATAGACTTAATTATAACATAATAACACACAGAAATACGAGCCTTAGGTCATTAATATGGTCAAATCCGGAAACTATCATTTCGAAAACAAAATGTTTATTATTTCAGTGAAATACGGAACCGTTCCGTATTTTATCTAACGGGTGGCATCCCAAAGTCTAAATATTGCTGTTACATTGCACAACCTTCAATGTTATGTCATAATTACGTAAAATTCTGGCAAATTAGTTCGCAACGAGCCAGGCGGCCCAAACTGTTGCATTTACCCTGACTCTGCGTGCAATGAACGCAAGAGAAGTGACACAATTTCCCTACTTTAATATTGCCTGCTAACCTGGATTTCATTTAACTAAATATGCAGGTTTAAAAATATATACTTCTGTGTATTGATTTGAAGAAAGGCATTGATGTTTATGGTTAGGTACACGTCGGAGCAAAGACAGTCCTTTTTCGCGAACGCGCACCACATCGATTATATGCAATGCAGGACAGGCTAAACTAGTAATATCATCAACCATGTGTAGTTAACTAGTGATTATGATTGATTGATTGTTTTTTATAAGATAAGTTTAATGCTAGCTAGCAACTTACCTTGGCTTCTTACTGCATTCGCGTAACAGGCAGGCTCCTCGTGGAGTGCAATGTAAAGCAGGTGGTTAGAGCTTTGGACTAGTGAACCGTAAGGTTACAAGATTGAATCCCCGAGCTGACAAGGTAAAAATCTGTCGTTCTGCCCCTGAACAAGGCAGTTAACCCACTGTTCCCCGGTCGGCCATCATTGAAAATAATAATGTGTTCTTAACTGACTTGCCGAGTTAAATAAAGGTGTAAAAAACAAAAAAACTACAAATTTGGCCAAATCGGCGTCTAAAAATACCGATTTCCGATTGTTATGAAAACTTGAAATCGGACCTAATTAATCGGCCATTCCGATTAATCGGTCGACCTCTAGTTTCAAGCAGCCAGGGTTCATGGGAACGACTTCTGGCTGTCAGTGTTACAAGCAGCCAGGGTTCATGGGAACGACTTCTGGCTGTCAGTGTTACAAGCAGCCAGGGTTCATGGGAAGGACTTATAGTCATTTGTTTGAATTTGCATTAGTTTTTTCAGAGTGGCTTCGGATCCAACTTTTCTGGACCCCTGTCCCTGACAGCTAGGTCCTGAAGCCTCTGTGCATGTGCAGAATTCTTCGGTCTCTGTTCTACTCGTAGAGAACAGGCTACTCTGGTGAATGGTGCTAGTTTAAACCAATTAGATCATAGCTGAAATACTTGATGATTTTATTGAAAATAACAGAAGTGAATATACACGGAATAACTCAAGAAGATCCCCGTCAAACTGATTAAATCAAATGGTTGGTATGCAGATGGACTTTTTCAACTGTAAAACTGGAAGAATTATCATTCA
>NC_138295.1:1015000-1027500 GCF_965601325.2 Salmo salar | reverse complement strand
CACTGTGTTCTTGGGGACCTTCAATGCTGCAGAATTGTTTTGGTACCCTTCCCCAGATCTGTGCATCGACACAATCCTGTTTCGGAACTCAACGACAATTCCTTCAACCTCATGGCTTGGTTTTTGCTGTTACATGCGCTGTCAACTGTGGGACCTTATATAGACAGGTGTGTGCCTTTCCAAATCATGTCCAGTCAATTGAATTTACCACAGGTGGACTCCAATCAAGTTGTAGAAACATCTCAAAGATGATCAATGGAAACAGGATGCACCTGAGCTCAATTTACAGTCTCATAGCAAAGGGTCTGAATACTGATGTAAATACGGTATTTCTGTTTAAAAAAATATATAAATGAGAATATTTGTCATCGTGGGGTATTGTGATGTCATCATGGGGTATTGTGATGTCATCGTGGGGTATTGTGATGTCATCGTGGGGTATTGTGATGTCATCGTGGGGTATTGTGTTGTCATCGTGGGGTATTGTGATGTCATCATGGGGTATTGTGATGTCATCGTGGGGTATTGTGATGTCATCGTGGGGTATTGTGATGTCATCGTGGGGTATTGTGATGTCATCGTGGGGTATTGTGATGTCATCATGGGGTATTGTGTCTCATTTATCTGTCTCTATCTCCCTGTCTGTCTCCCTCTGTCTCATTTATCTGTATCCCGGTCTGTCTCCCTTTGTCTCATTTATCTGTCTACCTGTCTGTCTCTGTCTCTCTTTCCCTGTCTGTCTCTGTCTCATTTCTCTGTCTCTCTCTCCCTGTCTGTCTCTGTCTAATGTCTCTGTCTACCTGTCTGTCTAATGTCTCTGTCTCTGTCTAATGTCCCTGTCTAATGTCTCTGTCTACCTATCTGTCTCTGTCGAAAGTCTCTGTCTAATGTCTCTGTCTCTGTCTAATGTATCTGTGTGTCTCCTGCCATGCTTCAGACAGTATCAGACTTCTTTAACTTAGTGAAGGTACCTTAACGAATTTTACACTCTCTTTGACATCAACGTCCTTCCTTATGATTTAATGTATTTCTCTGATTTCAATTCCCGGGATGTTTATATGTTCTGTGTTTTCCTGAGGAGTATAACACAGTGTTTCCTAGCTGGAGAGTAACTCTGTGTCTGTCTCCTGCAGGACTCCAGGGCTTACTATCACCTGCTGAACATGATCGCTCCTGACGGCAGCAAAGAGGGCGAGCAGCGAATTGAGATCAACATGTCTGGATACAATGTGAGTCAAATCAAAATCAAAATCAAATCAAATGTGAGTTCCCCTTTAAATCAACATGTCTGGATACAATGTGAGTTCCCCTTTAAATCAACATGTCTGGATACAATGTGAGTCCCCCTTTAAATCAACATGTCTGGATACAATGTGAGTTCCCCTTTAAATCAACATGTCTGGATACAATGTGAGTCAAATCAAAATCAAAATCAAATCAAATGTGAGTCCCCCTTTAAATCAACATGTCTGGATACAATGTGAGTTCCCCTTTAAATCAACATGTCTGGATACAATGTGAGTTCCCCTTTAAATCAACATGTCTGGATACAATGTGTGTTCCTCTTTAAATCAACATGTGTGTATGTGTGTGTGTGTTCCACATCACTGTGAGTGATTTAGATAGCCTCTGTAGGACTGTAATATTGTAATGGCCCTTCACAGCTGCTGTAGCCTTACCCTCAGAGCTCCAGGTGTTGTAGACCTACCCTCAGAGCTCCAGGTGTTGTAGCCCTACCCTCAGAGCCCCAGGTGTTGTAGACCTACCCTCAGAGCTCCAGGTGTTGTAGCCCTACCCTCAGAGCTCCAGGTGTTGTAGCCCTACCCTCAGAGCTCCAGCTGCTGTAGCCCTACCCTCAGAGCTCCAGGTGTTGTAGCCCTACCCTCAGAGCTCCAGGTGTTGTAGCCCTACCCTCAGAGCTCCAGGTGTTGTAGCACCTACCCTCAGAGCCCCAGGTGTTTCCAGCCACTACGCTCTCAGAGCCGCAGTACCCTCCGAGCCCAGGTGTTTCCAGCCACTACGTTCTCTGTAGCCCTACCCTCAGAGCTCCAGGTGTTTCCAGCCACTCCGTTCAGCCTACCCTCAGAGCTCCAGGTGTTTCCAGCCACTACGTTCTCTGTAGCCCTACCCTCAGAGCTCCAGGTGTTTCCAGCCACTACGTTCTCTGTAGCCCTACCCTCAGAGCTCCAGGTGTTTCCAGCCACTCCGTTCAGCCTACCCTCAGAGCCCCAGGTGTTCCCAGCCACTACGTTCTCTGTAGCCCTACCCTCAGAGCTCCAGGTGTTTCCAGCCACTACGTTCTCTGTAGCCCTACCCTCAGAGCTCCAGGTGTTTCCAGCCACTACGTTCTCTGTAGCCCTACCCTCAGAGCTCCAGGTGTTTCCAGCCACTCCGTTCAGCCTACCCTCAGAGCTCCAGGTGTTTCCAGCCACTACGTTCTCTGTAGCCCTACCCTCAGAGCTCCAGGTGTTTCCAGCCACTACGTTCTCTGTAGCCCTACCCTCAGAGCTCCAGGTGTTTCCAGCCACTACGTTCTCTGTAGCCCTACCCTCAGAGCTCCAGGTGTTTCCAGCCACTACGTTCTCTGTAGCCCTACCCTCAGAGCTCCAGGTGTTCCCAGCCACTACGTTCTCTGTAGCCCTACCCTCAGAGCTCCAGGTGTTTCCAGCCACTACGTTCTCTGTAGCCCTAACCTCAGAGCTCAAGGTGTTTCCAGCCACTCCGTTCAGCCTACCCTCAGAGCCCCAGGTGTTTCCAGCCACTACGTTCTCTGTAGCCCTACCCTCAGAGCTCCAGGTGTTTCCAGCCACTACGTTCTCTGTAGCCCTACCCTCAGAGCTCCAGGTGTTGTAGCCCTACCCTCAGAGCCCCAGGTGTTTCCAGCCACTACGTTCTCTGTAGCCCTACCCTCAGAGCTCCAGGTGATGTAGCCCTACCCTCAGAGCTCCAGGTGTTGTAGCCCTACCCTCAGAGCTCCAGGTGTTGTAGCCCTACCCTCAGAGCTCCAGGTGTTGTAGCACCTACCCTCAGAGCTCCAGGTGTTTCCAGCCACTACGTTCTCTGTAGCCCTACCCTCAGAGCCGCAGGTGTTGTAGCCCTACCCTCAGAGCTCCAGGTGTTTCCAGCCACTACGTTCTCTGTAGCCCTACCCTCAGAGCTCCAGGTGTTGTAGCCCTACCCTCAGAGCTCCAGGTGTTTCCAGCCACTACGTTCTCTGTAGCCCTACCCTCAGAGCTCCAGGTGTTTCCAGCCACTACGTTCTCTGTAGCCCTACCCTCAGAGCTCCAGGTGTTTCCAGCCACTACGTTCTCTGTAGCCCTACCCTCAGAGCTCCAGGTGTTTCCAGCCACTACGTTCTCTGTAGCCCTACCCTCAGAGCTCCAGGTGTTTCCAGCCACTACGTTCTCTGTAGCCCTACCCTCAGAGCCCCAGGTGTTTCCAGCCACTACGTTCTCTGTAGCCCTACCCTCAGAGCTCCAGGTGTTTCCAGCCACTCCGTTCAGCCTTCCCTCAGAGCTCCAGGTGTTTCCAGCCACTACGTTCTCTGTAGCCCTACCCTCAGAGCTCCAGGTGTTTCCAGCCACTAAGTTCTCTGTAGCCCTACCCTCAGAGCCGCAGGTGTTGTAGCCCTACCCTCAGAGCTCCAGGTGTTTCCAGCCACTACGTTCTCTGTAGCCCTACCCTCAGAGCTCCAGGTGTTGTAGCCCTACCCTCAGAGCTCCAGGTGTTTCCAGCCACTACGTTCTCTGTAGCCCTACCCTCAGAGCTCCAGGTGTTTCCAGCCACTACGTTCTCTGTAGCCCTACCCTCAGAGCTCCAGGTGTTTCCAGCCACTACGTTCTCTGTAGCCCTACCCTCAGAGCTCAAGGTGTTTCCAGCCACTACGTTCTCTGTAGCCCTACCCTCAGAGCTCCAGGTGATTCCAGCCACTACGTTCTCTGTAGCCCTACCCTCAGAGCCCCAGGTGTTTCCAGCCACTACGTTCTCTGTAGCCCTACCCTCAGAGCTCCAGGTGTTTACAGCCACTCCGTTCAGCCTTCCCTCAGAGCTCCAGGTGTTTCCAGCCACTACGTTCTCTGTAGCCCTACCCTCAGAGCTCCAGGTGTTGTAGCCCTACCCTCAGAGCTCCAGGTGTTTCCAGCCACTACGTTCTCTGTAGCCCTACCCTCAGAGCTCCAGGTGTTTCCAGCCACTCCGTTCAGCCTAAACTCAGAGCTCCAGGTGTTTCCAGCCACTCCGTTCAGCCTACCCTCAGAGCTCCAGGTGTTTCCAGCCACTACGTTCTCTGTAGCCCTACCCTCAGAGCTCCAGGTGTTTCCAGCCACTACGTTCTCTGTAGCCCTACCCTCAGAGCTCCAGGTGTTTCCAGCCACTCCGTTCAGCCTACCCTCAGAGCCCCAGGTGTTTCCAGCCACTACGTTCTCTGTAGCCCTACCCTCAGAGCTCCAGGTGTTTCCAGCCACTACGTTCTCTGTAGCCCTACCCTCAGAGCTCCAGGTGTTTCCAGCCACTACGTTCTCTGTAGCCCTACCCTCAGAGCTCCAGGTGTTTCCAGCCACTCCGTTCAGCCTACCCTCAGAGCCCCAGGTGTTTCCAGCCACTACGTTCTCTGTAGCCATACCCTCAGAGCTCCAGGTGTTTCCAGCCACTACGTTCTCTGTAGCTCTACCCTCAGAGCTCCAGGTGTTTCCAGCCACTACGTTCTCTGTAGCCCTACCCTCAGAGCTCCAGGTGTTTCCAGCCACTCCGTTCAGCCTACCCTCAGAGCTCCAGGTGTTTCCAGCCACTCCGTTCAGCCTACCCTCAGAGCTCCAGGTGTTTCCAGCCACTACGTTCTCTGTAGCCCTACCCTCAGAGCTCCAGGTGTTTCCAGCCACTACGTTCTCTTTAGCCCTACCCTCAGAGCTCCAGGTGTTTCCAGCCACTCCGTTCAGCCTACCCTCAGAGCCCCAGCTGTTCCCAGCCACTACGTTCTCTGTAGCCCTACCCTCAGAGCTCCAGGTGTTTCCAGCCACTACGTTCTCTGTAGCCCTACCCTCAGAGCTCAAGGTGTTTCCAGCCACTCCATTCAGCCTACCCTCAGAGCCCCAGGTGTTTCCAGCCACTACGTTCTCTGTAGCCATACCCTCAGAGCTCCAGGTGTTTCCAGCCACTACGTTCTCTGTAGCTCTACCCTCAGAGCTCCAGGTGTTTCCAGCCACTACGTTCTCTGTAGCCCTACCCTCAGAGCCCCAGGTGTTTTTTAGCCACTACGTTCTCTGTAGCCCTACCCTCAGAGCCCCAGGTGTTTCCAGCCACTACGTTCTCTGTAGCCCTACCCTCAGAGCTCCATGTGTTTCCAGCCACTACATTCTCTGTAGCCCTACCCTCAGAGCTCCAGGTGTTTCCAGCCACTACGTTCTCTGTAGCCCTACCCTCAGAGCTCCAGGTGTTTCCAGCCACTACGTTCTCTGTAGCCCTACCCTCAGAGCTCCAGGTGTTTCCAGCCACTCCGTTCTCTGTAGCCCTACCCTCAGAGCTCCAGGTGTTGTAGCCCTACCCTCAGAGCTCCAGGTGTTGTAGCCCTACCCTCAGAGCTCCAGGTGTTTCCAGCCACTACGTTCTCTGTAGCCCTACCCTCAGAGCTCCAGGTGTTTCCAGCCACTCCGTTCTCTGTAGCCCTACCCTCAGAGCTCCAGGTGTTTCCAGCCACTACGTTCTCTGTAGCCCTACCCTCAGAGCTCCAGGTGTGTCCAGCCACTACGTTCTCTGTAGCCCTACCCTCAGAGCTCCAGGTGTTTCCAGCCACTACGTTCTCTGTAGCCCTACCCTCAGAGCTCCAGGTGTTGTAGCCCTACCCTCAGAGCTCCAGGTAATGTAGCCCTACCCTCAGAGCTCCAGGTGCATCCAGCCACTCCGTTCTCTGTAGCCCTACCCTCAGAGCTCCAGGTGTTTCCAGCCACTCCGTTCTCTGTAGCCCTACCCTCAGAGCTCCAGGTGATGTAGCCCTACCCTCAGAGCTCCAGGTGTATCCAGCCACTCCATTCTCTGTAGCCCTACCCTCAGAGCCCCAGGTGTTTCCAGCCACTCCGTTCAGCCTACCCTCAGAGCTCCAGGTGATGTATCCCTACCCTCAGAGCTCCAGGTGATGTAGCCCTACCCTCAGAGCTCCAGGTGTTTCCAGCCACTCCGTTCGGTCAGCTCTTTCTCTGGGCCTTTGTTGTGTTTGTTGCTTTGTCTACCAAGCTTCTGCAAATAGCTCATTGTTTTGAAGTCTATGAGTTGGAGTGTTGTCTGAAACAGAACAGTCCTTTTCCTGTTTATTGATAACGTTATGCCGCTATGCCAGCTTGTTGTCCTGTTTATTGATAACGTTATGCCAGCTTGTTGTGCTGTTTATTGATAACGTTATGCCGTTATGCCAGCTTGTTGTCCTGTTTATTGATAACGTTATGCCAGCTTGTTGTGCTGTTTATTGATAACGTTATGCCAGCTTGTTGTGCTGTTTATTGATAACGTTATGCCAGCTTGTTGTGCTGTTTATTGATAACGTTATGCCAGCTTGTTGTGCTGTTTATTGATAACGTTATGCCAGCTTGTTGTGCTGTTTATTGATAACGTTATGCCAGCTTGTTCTACTGATGTGGTGTACCTAAAATAACATATTAATAATAATAATACATATGAAAAAAAGTAACAAATAATTGAAGAGCAGCAGTAAAATAACAATAGGGAGGCTATATACAGGGGGTACCGGTACAGAGTCAATGTGGAGGCTATATACAGGGGTACCGGTACAGAGTCAATGTGGAGGCTATATACAGGGGGTACCGGTACAGAGTCAATGTGGAGGCTATATACAGGGGGTACCGGTACAGAGTCAACGTGGAGGCTATATACAGGGGGTACCGGTACAGAGTCAATGTGGAGGCTATATACAGGGGGTACCGGTACAGAGTGAATGTGGAGGGGCAACGGTTAGTCGAGGTAATTCAGGTAATATGTACATGTAGGTAGAGTTATTAAAGTGACTATGCATAGATAATAACAGAGAGTAGAAGCAGTGTAAAATGGGGGTGAATATAAATAGTCTGGGTAGCCATTTGATTAGATGTTCAGGAGTCTTGTGGCTTGGGGGTAGAAGCTGTTTAGAAGCCTCTTGGTACTAGACTTGGCGCTCCGGTACCGCTTGCTGTGTGGTAGCAGAGAGAACAGTCTATGACTGGGGTGGCTGGAGTCTTTGACCATTTTTAGGGCCTTCCTCTGACACCGCCTGGTATAGAGGTCCTGGATGACAGGGAACTCGGCCCCAGTGATGTAAGATGCTCTCAGTGGTGCAGCTGTAGAACTTTTTGAGGACTTGAGGACCACATCTTTTTAGCCTCCTGATGGTGAAGAGGCGTTGTCGTGCCCTCTTCACGACTGTGTGGATGTGTGTGGACCATGATAATTCCTTAGTGATGCAGAGCTATTGCTCGCCGGAGGTAGAGTATCTCATGATAAGCTGTAGACCACACTACCTACCTAGAGAGTTTTCAATCTTATTTTTTTGTAGTTGTTTACAAACCACCACAGTCAAAAGCTGGCACTAAGATAGCATTGAAATGAGCTGTATTACGCCATAAGCAAACAGGATAACGCTCACCCAGAGGTAGCGCTCCTAGTGGCCGGGGACATTAATGCAAATTTCTATCTGCATGTTAAATGTGCAACCAGAGAAAAAAAAACTCTGGATCACCTTTACTCCACACACAGAGACACATACAAAGCTCTCCATTTGGCAAGTCTGACCATAATTCTATCCTCCTGATTCCTGCTTACAAGCAAAAACTAAAGCAGGAAGCACCATTGACTAGATCAATAAGAAAGTGGTCAAATGAAGCAGATGCTAAACTACAGGACTGTTTTGCACAGACTGGAATATGTTCTGGGATTCCTCCGATGGCATTGAGGAGTACACCACAGTCATTGGCTTCATCAATAAGTGCATCGATGATGTCGTCCCCACAGTGACCGTACGTACATACCCCAACCAGAAGCCATGGATTACAGGCAACATCCTCACTGAGCTAAAGGCTAGAGCTGCCGCTTTCAAGGAGCAGGACTCTAACCCGGAAGCTTATAAGAAATCCCGCTATGCCCTCAGACGAACCATCAAACAGACAAAGCTTCAATACAGGACTAAGATCGAATCGTACTACACCGGCTCTGACATTCGTCGGATGTGGCAGGGCCTGCAAACTATTACAGACTACAAAGGGAAGCACAGCCGAGAGCTGCCCAGTGACACGAGCCTACCGGACGAGCTAAACTACTTCTATGCTCGCTTCGTGGCAAATAACACTGAAACATGCATGAGAGCACCAGATGTTCCGTAAGACTGTGTGATCACGCTCTCCGCAGCCGATGTGAGTAAGACCTTTATACAGGTCAACATTCACAGGGCCGCAGAGCCAGACGAATTACCAGGACGTGTACTGCGAGCATGCGCTGACCAACTGGCAAGTGTCTTCACTGACATTTTCAACCTCTCCCTGTCTGAGTCTGTAATACCAACATGTTTTAAGCAGACCACCATAGTGCCTGTGCTCAAGAACACTAAGGCAACCTGAAAACACTAAGGCCTTGAAAATGGTCAAAGACTCCAGCCACCATGGTTATAGACTGCTCTCTCTGCTACCGCACGGCAAGCGGTACCGGAGCGCCAAGTCTAGGTCCAAGAGGCTTCTAAATAGCTTCTACCCCCAAGCCATAAGACTCCTGAACATCTAGTCAAATGGCTACCCAGGCTATTTGCATTGCCACCCCCCTCTCCCCCTCTCCACACCACTGCTACTCACTGTTGTTATCATCTATGCATAGTCACTTTAATAACTCTACCTACATGTACATATTACCTCAACTAACCGGTGCCCCTGCACATTGACTCTGTATCGGTACCCCCTGTATATAGCCTGCACATTGACTCTGTATCGGTATCCCCCTGTATATAGCCTCCACATTGACTCTGTACCGGTACCCCCTGTATATAGCCTCCACATTGACTCTGTACCGGTACCCCCTGTATATAGCCTCCACATTGACTCTGTACCGGTACCCCCTGTATATAGCCTCCACATTGACTCTGTATCGGTATCCCCCTGTATATAGCCTCCACATTGACTCTGTACCGGTACCCCCTGTATATAGCCTGCACATTGACTCTGTATCGGTACCCCCTGTATATAGCCTCCACATTGACTCTGTACCGGTACCCCCTGTATATAGCCTCCACATTGACTCTGTACCGGTACCCCCTGTATATAGCCTCCACATTGACTCTGTACCGGTACCCCCTGTATATAGCCTCCACATTGACTCTGTACCGGTACCCCCTGTATATAGCCTCCACATTGACTCTGTACCGGTACCCCCTGTATATAGCCTCCACATTGACTCTGTACCGGTACCCCCTGTATATAGCCTCCACATTGACACTGTACCGGTACCCCCTGTATATAGCCTCCACATTGACTCTGTACCGGTACCCCCTGTATATAGCCTCCACATTGACTCTGTACCGGTACCCCCTGTATATAGCCTCCACATTGACTCTGTACCGGTACCCCCTGTATATAGCCTCCACATTGACTCTGTACCGGTACCCCCTGTATATAGCCTCCACATTGACTCTGTACCGGTACCCCCTGTATATAGCCTCCACATTGACTCTGTACCGGTACCCCCTGTATATAGCCTCCACATTGACTCTGTACTGGTACCCCCTGTATATAGCCTCCACATTGACTCTGTACCGGTACCCCCTGTATATAGCCTCCACATTGACTCTGTACCGGTACCCCCTGTATATAGCCTCCACATTGACTCTGTACCGGTACCCCCTGTATATAGCCTCCACATTGACTCTGTACTGGTACCCCCTGTATATAGCCTCCACATTGACTCTGTACCGGTCCCCCCTGTATATAGCCTCCACATTGTTATTTTACTGCTGCTCTTTAATTATTTGTTACTTTTATTTCTTTTTTAAAATATATTTTTTAAAACTGCATTGTAAGTAAGCATTTCACTGTAAGGCCTACTACACCTGTTGTATTCAGCATTTCACTGTGAGGTCTACTACACCTGTTGTATTCAGCATTTCACTGTAAGGTCACTGAGGACGCGTGGCTACTACACCTGTTGTATTCAGCATTTCACTATAAGGTCTACTACACCTGTTGTATTCAGCATTTCACTGTGAGGTCTACTACACCTGTTGTATTCAGCATTTCACTGTGAGGTCTACTACACCTGTTGTATTCAGCATTTCACTGTGAGGTCTACTACACCTGTTGTATTCAGCATTTCACTGTAAGGTCTACTACACCTGTTGTATTCAGCATTTCACTGTGAGGTCTACTACACCTGTTGTATTCAGCATTTCACTGTGAGGTCTACTACACCTGTTGTATTCAGCATTTCACTGTGAGGTCTACTACACCTGTTGTATTCAGCATTTCACTGTGAGGTCTACTACACCTGTTGTATTCAGCATTTCACTGTGAGGTCTACTACACCTGTTGTATTCAGCATTTCACTGTGAGGTCTACTACACCTGTTGTATTCAGCATTTCACTGTGAGGTCTACTACACCTGTTGTATTCAGCATTTCACTGTGAGGTCTACTACACCTGCTGCAGCTCCGTGAGGTCTACTACACCTGTGTATTCAGCATTTCACTGTGAGGTCTACTACACCTGCTGTATTCAGCATTTCACTGTGAGGTCTACTACACCTGTTGTATTCAGCATTTCACTGTGAGGTCCCCCGCTGATTCAGCATTTCACTGTGAGGTCTACTACACCTGTTGTATTCAGCATTTCACTGTGAGGCAGGGGCGAAAATCTGATATCAACTTTGGAGGGGACAATTACATGAAATTTTCTCAAGAGCAGTTCCTGAGGGGGACACCAAAAGTAGTGCTGTAACACATAGCCTACATTGTAATATGGTAAATGTATATTGAGGAACCAAAGAAATAAGGTGTTTGCCGTACTCCTAACTACCGGTACCCAAAACTACACAACTAATCACAACAGCAATACCATTGCCTTTAACAAATCTTAGTTCAGTCACCAGTTTAAGTTGAGAGTGGGGTATCCATGGCATTTTCCAATTATGTAACTATTTTACAAGTCAAAAAATGTTAGAACCTTTCATAATGTTGCCAAACAAAGACTCAACAAACTTACCTGAGACTCCCTGTCTCTGCCAGTCTGTCCCTGCATATCTGTCCCCAACTCTGCTGTCTGTGTGCCATCTGTTGCCTGCTCTGCCTAATGACATCATTGTGAAACATTTCCATTAGAATTTCATTTCTTTCTTATGAACATTTTCTCAACTAGTCTTTGAGATATTAGGCTACTAGGGTTCTTACTTTGCGTTTTGGTGTACTGAAAAATACTCTGATGTCCGTCTTTTATTTTTCTGCCATTTTTCTACCTGGCTGGCTACACACACACACAGTGTGTAGGTTATTTACAGTAGGAGATGGGTTTCTATCATCTTATCTTTTATCATTCTATTTGGGCTTCGATTTAAAAGGTAGCTAGCAAATGTGAAACGGATTAAAATGACAAGAGTTGACAGCTGTATGAGTTCACCATTTACACAACATATGCTGCAACCTTTTGTAATTTTAATAGTTTGTTTCATATTGGCTGGCTTCCAACAATAGCTGAATTTGCAAAGCTAGCGAGCACCAATTCTGTTTCAGTGGTGTTTGCTATAATCTTTGCTACCCGGGTTAAATAAAGGTGAAATTAAATAAATAAAAGTTCACTTGCGACAATTTAGCTTTTGCAACGAGACCATTAAATATATTTAAGACAATGGTAGAAGAGAGTGTAGTTCTGTTCAGTTTGGATTTCAGTTTATCGCTAACCTTATCACAGGGACTTTGAAGCACTAACTTACATCATCTGCATGCTGATCTTGGAATAAATTGACGATAGCAAAGATTCCATCTTTGACGACGCCACATAAATGGAATAGGTACTAGCTAGCTTAATAGTTAATATTTGCGCGCTAGCTCTGCATATTCAGCTAGTGTGTGTGCGCGATTGACTGGATTAACCTCACGCCAGTTACGTGCATTGAGTGCCTTTCAGACAGTAGATACGACCTCTCTGTTACCTAGTAAGCTAAGGAACTGGCAGTGGATCAAACCATTGTGAGGCAAAGAGTGGGGGGGTTGCAATCTTTTGAAACTTAAAAACGCACTATTAAGTGTCTATAATCAGCACAATTGCTTTCATTGCGTATTATTAATATTATTTAAATTACATAGTTATGTTTCAGTGATATATTGGGGGGGACAAATCATATTTTTCCCAGGATGGGGGGGTCGTGTCCCCCCCGTCCCCCCCGGGATTTCCGCCCCTGCTGTGAGGTCTACTACACCTGTTGTATTCAGCATTTCACTGTGAGGTCTACTACACCTGTTGTATTCAGCATTTCACTGTGAGGTCTACTACACC
>NC_138295.1:995000-1010000 GCF_965601325.2 Salmo salar | reverse complement strand
TATAGACTGACCTGCTGATGGATAAATATAGACTGACCTGCTGATGGATAAATATATAGACTGACCTGCTGATGGATAAATATAGACTGACCTGCTGATGGATAAATATAGACTGACCTGCTGATGGAAAAATATAGACTGACCTGCTGATTGATAAATATAGACTGACCTGCTGATGGATAAATATAGACTGACCTGCTGATGGATAAATATATACTGACCTGCTGATGGATAAATATAGACTGACCTGCTGATGGATAAATTTAGACTGACCTGCTGATGGAAAAATATAGACTGACCTGCTGATGGATAAATATAGACTGACCTGCTGATGGATAAATATAGTCTGACCTGCTGATGGATAAATATAGACTGACCTGCTGATGGATAAATATAGTCTGACCTGCTGATGGATAAATATAGACTGACCTGCTGATGGATAAATATAGTCTGACCTGCTGATGGATAAATATAGACTGACCTGCTGATGGATAAATATAGACTGACCTGCTGATGAATAAATATAGACTGACCTGCTGATGGAAAAATATAGACTGACCTGCTGATGGATAAATATAGTCTGACCTGCTGATGGATAAATATAGACTGACCTGCTGATGGAAAAATACAGACTGACCTGCTGATGGAAAAATACAGACTGACCTGCTGATGGATTTATATAGACTGACCTGCTGATGGAAAAATACAGACTGACCTGCTGATGGATAAATATAGACTGACCTGCTGATGGATAATATAGACTGACCTGCTGATGGAAAAATACAGACTGACCTGCTGATGGAAAAATACAGACTGACCTGCTGATGGATAAATATAGACTGACCTGCTGATCGAAAAATACAGACTGACCTGCTGATGGAAAAATACAGACTGACCTGCTGATGGATAAATATAGACTGACCTGCTGATCGAAAAATACAGACTGACCTGCTGATGGATAAATATAGACTGACCTGCTGATGGATAAATATAGACTGACCTGCTGATGGATAAATATAGACTGACCTGCTGATGGATAAATATAGACTGACCTGCTGATGGATAAATACAGACTGACTTGCTGATGGATAAATATAGACTGACCTGCTGATGGATAAATATAGTCTGACCTGCTGATGGATAAATATAGACTGACCTGCTGATGGATAAATATAGACTGACTTGCTGATGGATAAATATAGACTGACCTGCTGATGGATAAATATAGTCTGACCTGCTGATGGATAAATATAGACTGACCTGCTGATGGAAAAATACAGACTGACCTGCTGATGGATAAATACAGACTGACCTGCTGATGGATAAATATAGACTGACCTGCTGATGGATAAATATAGTCTGACCTGCTGATGGATAAATATAGACTGACCTGCTGATGGATAAATATAGTCTGACCTGCTGATGGATAAATATAGACTGACCTGCTGATGGATAAATATAGACTGACCTGCTGATGGATAAATATAGACTGACCTGCTGATGGATAAATATAGTCTGACCTGCTGATGGATAAATACAGACTGACCTGCTGATGGAAAAATACAGACTGACCTGCTGATGGAAAAATACTGACTGACCTGCTGATGGATAAATATAGACTGACCTGCTGATGGAAAAATACAGACTGACCTGCTGATGGATAAATATAGACTGACCTGCTGATGGATAAATATAGACTGACCTGCTGATGGATAAATATAGACTGACCTGCTGATGGATAAATATAGACTGACCTGCTGATGGATAAATACAGACTGACCTGCTGATGGATAAATATAGTCTGACCTGCTGATGGATAAATATAGACTGACCTGCTGATGGAAAAATACAGACTGACCTGCTGATGGATAAATACAGACTGACTTGCTGATGGATAAATATAGACTGACCTGCTGATGGATAAATATAGTCTGACCTGGTGATGGATAAATATAGACTGACCTGCTGATGGATAAATATAGACTGACTTGCTGATGGATAAATATATAGACTGACCTGCTGATGGATAAATATAGTCTGACCTGCTGATGGATAAATATAGACTGACCTGCTGATGGATAAATATAGACTGACCTGCTGATGGATAAATATAGACTGACCTGCTGATGGATAAATATAGACTGACTTGCTGATGGATAAATATAGACTGACCTGCTGATGGATAAATATAGACTGACCTGCTGATGGATAATATATAGACTGACCTGTTGATGGATAAATATAGACTGACCTGCTGATTAATAAATATAGACTGACCTGCTGATGGATAAATACAGACTGACCTGCTGATGGATAAATATAGACGGACCTGCTGATGGATAAATATAGACTGACCTGCTGATGGATAAATATAGACTGACCTGCTGATGGATAAATATAGACTGACCTGCTGATGGATAAATATAGACTGACTTGCTGATGGATAAATATAGACTGACCTGCTGATGGATAAATATAGACTGACCTGCTGATGGATAATATATAGACTGACCTGTTGATGGATAAATATAGACTGACCTGCTGATTAATAAATATAGACTGACCTGCTGATGGATAAATACAGACTGACCTGCTGATGGATAAATATAGACTGACCTGCAGATGGATAAATATAGACTGACCTGCTGATGGATGAATATAGACTGACCTGCTGATGGATAAATACAGACTGACCTGCTGATGGATAAATATTGACTGACCTGCTGATGGATAAATATAGACTGACCTGCTGATGGATGAATATAGACTGACCTGCTGATGGATATATATAGACTGACCTGCTGATGGATCGATATAGACTGACCTGCTGATGGATAAATACAGACAGACCTGCTGATGGATAAATATAGACTGACCTGCTGATGGATAAATACAGACTGACCTGCTGATGGATAAATATAGACTGACCTGCTGATGGATAAATATAGACTGACTTGCTGATGGATAAATATAGACTGACCTGCTGATGGATAAATATATTGTCTGACCTGCTGATGGATAAATATAGACTGACCTGCTGATGGATAAATATAGACTGACCTGCTGATGGATAAATATAGACTGACCTGCTGATGGATAAATACAGACTGACCTGCTGATGGATAAATATAGACTGACCTGCTGATGGATAAATATAGACTGACCTGCTGATGGATAAATACAGACTGACCTGCTGATGGATAATTATAGACTGACCTGCTGATGGATAAATATAGACTGACCTGCTGATGGATGAATATAGACTGACCTGCTGATGGATAAATATAGACTGACATGCTGATGGATCGATATAGACTGACCTGCTGATGGATAAATACAGACTGACCTGCTGATGGATAAATATAGACTGACCTGCTGATGGATAAATATAGACTGACCTGCTGAAGGATGAATATAGACTGACCTGCTGATGGATAAATATAGTCTGACCTGCTGATGGATAAATATAGTCTGACCTGCTGATGGATAAATATAGACTGACCTGTTGATGGATGAATATAGACTGACCTCCTGATGGATAAATATAGTCTGACCTGCTGATGGATAAATATAGACTGACCTGCTGATGGATAAATATAGACTGACCTGCTGATGGATAAATATAGACTGACTTGCTGATGGATAAATATAGACTGACCTGCTGATGGATAAATATATTGTCTGACCTGCTGATGGATAAATATAGACTGACCTGCTGATGGATAAATATAGACTGACCTGCTGATGGATAAATATAGACTGACCTGCTGATGGATAAATACAGACTGACCTGCTGATGGATAAATATAGACTGACCTGCTGATGGATAAATATAGACTGACCTGCTGATGGATAAATACAGACTGACCTGCTGATGGATAATTATAGACTGACCTGCTGATGGATAAATATAGACTGACCTGCTGATGGATGAATATAGACTGACCTGCTGATGGATAAATATAGACTGACCTGCTGATGGATCGATATAGACTGACCTGCTGATGGATAAATACAGACTGACCTGCTGATGGATAAATACAGACTGACCTGCTGATGGATGAATATAGACTGACCTGCTGATGGATGAATATAGTCTGACCTGCTGATGGATAAATATAGTCTGACCTGCTGATGGATAAATATAGTCTGACCTGCTGATGGATGAATATAGACTGACCTGCTGATGGATGAATATAGTCTGACCTGCTGATGGATAAATATAGTCTGACCTGCTGATGGATAAATATAGACTGGCCTGCTGATGGATAAATATAGACTGACCTGCTGATGGATAAATATAGACTGACCTGCTGATGGATAAATATAGTCTGACCTGCTGATGGATAAATATTGACACTCATAAAAGTTCCAAAGGAATAAAGACATTTCAAATGTCATGTCAAATCTAATCCAATTTTATTTGTCACATGCGCTGAATAAAACAGGTAGACCTTACTTACAACCCCTTAACCAACAATGCAGTTCAAGAAATAGATTTAAGAAAATATTTACTAAATAAACTAAAATTAAAAAAAATTGAATCAAATCCAAAAGTAACACAAGAAAATGACATAACAATAATGAGGCTATATACAGGGGGTACCGGTACAGAGTCAATGTGGAGGCTATATACAGGGGGTACCGGTACAGTGTCAATGTGGAGGCTATATACAGGGGGTACCGGTACAGAGTCAATGTGGAGGCTATATACAGGGGGTACCGGTACAGAGTCAATGTGGAGGCTATATACAGGGGGTACCGGGACAGAGTCAATGTGGAGGCTATATACAGGGGGGTACCGGTACAGAGTCAATGTGGAGGCTATATACAGGGGGTACCGGTACAGAGTCAATGTGGAGGCTATATACAGGGGGTACCGGTACAGAGTCAATGTGGAGGCTATATACAGGGGGTACCGGTAGCGAGTCAATGTGCTGGGGTACAGGTTAGTCGAGGTAATTTGTAAAGTTACTATGCATAGATAATAAACAGAAAGTAGCATCAGTGTTACAATGTTGTAATGATGTGCAAATAGTTAAAGTACAAAAAATATGGGTTGTATTTACAATGGTGTTTGTTCTTCACTGGTCGCCCTTTTCCTGTGGCAACAGGTCACACATCTTGCTGCTGTGATTAAACACTGTGGTATTTCACCCAGTAGATCTGGGAGATTATCAACATTGGATTTGTTTTTGAATTCGTTGTGGGTCTGCGACATCTGCAGGAAATTCAGTATGTGTCTCTAATATGGTCATACATTTGGCAGGAGGTTAGGAAGTGCATCTCAGTTTCCACCTCATTTTTGTGGGCAGTGTTGCACATAGCCTGTCTTCTCTTGAGAGCCAGGTCTGCCTACGACGACCTTTCTCAATAGCAAGGCTACGCTCACTGAGTCTGTACATAGTCAAAGCTTTCCTTAAGTTTGGGTCAGTCACAGTGGTCAGGTATTCTGCCACTGTGTCTCTCTGTTTAGGGCCAAATAGCATTCTAGTTTACTCAGTTTTTTTTTGGTTAAATCTGTGTATATAACTGTCAGCTCTCTCTTTCACTCTCTCTCTCTCTCTTCCCCCTGTCCAGGAGAAAGATGACCTGCGTAGGGCAGAGAGTATGCTGGTTCAGGCTGACAGGTTGGGCTGTAGGCAGTTTGTGACCTCTTCTGATGTAGTCTGTGGGAACCCCAAACTCAACCTGGCCTTCGTAGCCAACCTGTTTAATAAATACCCATCTCTCACCAAGCCTGAGGGGCAGGACCTGGACTGGGCCAAACTGGAGGGTGGGTACACATATAATATACTCTACATGTACCAACAAGTCAATTCCGCTCTGCCCAGAGTACCACTCAGGAAAACACACGCATGCGTATTTTACTAGTAGGCCAATGGTCTCATATACCCCTGTAGATGTACCCACTGTAGATATACCCCCTGTAGATATACCCCCTGTAGATATACCTAGTACCCCTGTAGATATTCCTAGTACCCCTGTAGATATACCCCCTGTAGATATACCCCCTGCAGATATACCTAGTACCCCTGTAGATATACCCCCTGTAGCTATACCCCCTGTAGATATACCCCCTGTAGATATACCTAGTACCCCTGTAGATATACCCCCTGTAGATATACCCCTGTAGATATACCTAGTACCCCTGTAGATATACCCCCTGTAGATATACCTAGTACCCCTGTAGATATACCCCCTGTAGATATACCCCCTGTAGATATACCCCATGTAGATATACCCCCTGTAGATATACCCCCTGTAGATATACAGTGGGGCAAAAAAGTATTTAGTCAGCCACCAATTGTGCAAGTTCTCCCACTTAAAAAGATGGGAGAGGCCTGTAACTTTCATCATAGGTACACGTCAACTATGACAGACAAAATGAGAAAAGAAATCCAGAAAATCACATTGTAGGATTTTTAATGAATTTATTTGCAAATTATGGTGGAAAATAAGTATTTGGTCACCTACAAACAAGCAAGATTTCTGGCTCTCACAGACCTGTAACTTCTTCTTTAAGAGGCTCCTCTGTCCTCCACTCGTTACCTGCATTAATGGCACCTGTTTGAACTTGTTATCAGTATAAAAGACACCTGTCCACAACCTCAAACAGTCACACTCCAAACTCCACTATGGCCAAGACCAAAGAGCTGTCAAAGGACACCAGAAACAAAATTGTAGACCTGCACCAGGCTGGGAAGACTGAATCTGCAATAGGTAAGCAGCTTGGTTTGAAGAAATCAACTGTGGGAGCAATTATTAGGAAATGGAAGACATACAAGACCACTGATAATCTCCCTCGATCTGGGGCTCCATGCAAGATCTCACCCCGTGGGGTCAAAATGATCACAAGAACGGTGAGCAAAAATCCCAGAAGCACACGGGGGGACCTAGTGAATGACCTGCAGAGAGCTGGGACCAAAGTAACAAAGACTACCATCAGTAACACACTACGGCGCCAGGGACTCAAATCCTGCAGTGCGGTTTGCTAGAGAGCATTTGGATGATCCAGAAGAGGATTGGGAGAATGTCATATGGTCAGATGAAACCAAAATATCACTTTTTGGTAAAAACTCAACTCGTCGTGTTTGGAGGACAAAGAATGCTGAGTTGCATCCAAAGAACACCATACCTACTGTGACGCATGGGGGTGGAAACATCATGCTTTGGGGCTGTTTTTCTGCAAAGGGACCAGGACGACTGATCCGTGTAAAGGAAAGAATGAATGGGGCCATGTATCGTGAGATTTTGAGTGAAAACCTCCTTCCATCAGCAAGGGCACTGAAGATGAAACGTGGCTGGGTCTTTCAGCGTAACAATGATCCCAAACACACCGCCCGGGCAACGAAGGAGTGGCTTCGTAAGAAGCATTTCAAGGTCCTGGAGTGGCCTAGCCAGTCTCCAGATCTCAACCCCATAGAAAATCTTTGGAGGGAGTTGAAAGTCCGTGTTGCCCAGCGACAGCCCCAAAACATCACTGCTCTAGAGGAGATCTGCATGGAGGAATGGGCCAAAATACCAGCAACAGTGTGTGAAAACCTTGTGAAGATTTACAGAAAACGTTTGACCTGTGTCATTGCCAACAAAGGGTATATAACAAAGTATTGAGATAAACTTTTGTTATTTTCCACCATAATTTGCAAATAAATTCATAAAAAATCCTACAATGTGATTTTCTGGATTTTTTTTCTCATTTTGTCTGTCATAGTGGACGTGTACCTATGATGAAAGTTACAGGAATCTCTCATCTTTTTAAGTGGGGAGAACTTGCACAATTGGTGGCTGACTAAATACTTTTTTGCCCCACTGTACCCCCTGTAGATATACCCCATGTAGATATACCCCCTGTAGATATACCCCCTGTAGATATACCCCCTGTAGATATACCCCCTGCAGATATACCCCCTGTAGATATACCCCCTGTAGATATACCCCCTGTAGATATACCCCATGTAGATATACCCCCTGTAGATATACCCCATGTAGATATACCCCCAGTAGATATACCCCCTGTAGATATTCCCCCTGTAGATATACCCCATGTAGATATACCCCCTGTAGATATACCCCCTGTAGATATTCCTAGTACCCCTGTAGATATACCCCCTGTAGATATACCACCTGTAGATATGCCCCCTGTAGATATACCCCCTGTAGATATACCCCATGTAGATATTCCTAGTACCCCTGTAGATATACCCCATGTAGATATACCCCTGTAGATATACCCCCTGTAGATATACCCCCTGTAGATATACCCCCTGTAGATATACCCCCTGTAGATATTCCTAGTACCCCTGTAGATATACCCCCTGTAGATATACCCCCTGTAGATATGCCCCCTGTAGATATACCCCCTGTAGATATACCCCCTGTAGATATACCCCCTGTAGATATGCCCCCTGTAGATATTCCTAGTACCCCTGTAGATATACCCCCTGTAGATATACCCCCTGTAGATATGCCCCCTGTAGATATTCCTAGTACCCCTGTAGATATACCCCCTGTAGATATACCCCCTGTAGATATGCCCCCTGTAGATATACCCCCTGTAGATATACCCCCTGTAGATATACCCCCTGTAGATATACCCCCTGTAGATATACCCCCTGTAGATATACCCCCTGTAGATATGCCCCCTGTAGATATTCCTAGTACCCCTGTAGATATACCCCCTGTAGATATACCCCCTGTAGATATGCCCCCTGTAGATATTCCTAGTACCCCTGTAGATATACCCCCTGTAGATATACCCCCTGTAGATATACCTAGTACCCCTGTAGATATACCCCCTGTAGATATACCCCCTGTACATATACCCCCTGTAGATATACCCCCTGTAGATATACCCCCTGTAGATATGCCCCCTGTAGATATACCTAGTACCCCTGTAGATATACCCCCTGTAGATATGCCCCCTGTAGATATACCTAGTACCCCTGTAGATATACCCCCTGTAGATATACCCCCTGTAGATATACCTAGTACCCCTGTAGATATACCCCCTGTAGATATACCCCCTGTACATATACCCCCTGTAGATATACCCCCTGTAGATATACCCCCTGTAGATATGCCCCCTGTAGATATACCCCCTGTAGATATACCCCCTTTAGATATACCCCCTGTAGATATACCCCCTGTAGATATACCCCCTGTAGATATACCCCCTGTAGATATACCTAGTACATCTGATATGCTGTATAGAGTATATAAGTAAGTCCTCATAAACACACTACTAATTCTGCTCTCTGTAGATCGGTGTATTGAACCCCCTGCTGACTCTCAACAGAATTACACACATTTTAAAAGGGGGCTGAACTTAGCCTTGGTTTCATTCTCCTCATTATGAGAAGCATCTTTCTTTTTCTCAACGCAGTTCAGCCAAAACCACGGCCCTTTATTCAGAGACGCATTCTGCAATGCTTTGAGCCCACACACACACACACACACACACACACACACACACACACACACACACACACACACACACACACACACACACACACACACACACACACACACACACACACACACACAGACCTAGTGGTAACACCTCCTGTTTCCTCAGGTGAGACGAGAGAGGAGAGAACCTTCAGGAACTGGATGAATTCTCTGGGAGTCAACCCTCATGTTAACCATATATACGGGTATCTACCTTTACTATTATAATATCAACCCTCATGTTAACCATATATACGGGTATCTACCTTTACTATTATAATATCAACCCTCATGTTAACCATATATACGGGTATCTACCTTTACTATTATAATATCAACCCTCATGTTAACCATATATACGGTTATCTACCTTTACTATTATAATATCAACCCTCATGTTAACCATATATACGGGTATCTACCTTTACTATTATAATATCAACCCTCATGTTAACCATATATACGGGTATCTACCTTTACTATTATAATATCAACCCTCATGTTAACCATATATACGGGTATCTACCTTTACTATTATAATATCAACCCTCATGTTAACCATATATACGGGTATCTACCTTTACTATTATAATATCAACCCTCATGTTAACCATATATACGGGTATCTACCTTTACTATTATAATATCAACCCTCATGTTAACCATATATACGGGTATCTACCTTTACTATTATAATATCAACCCTCATGTTAACCATATATACGGGTATCTACCTTTACTATTATAATATCAACCCTCATGTTAACCATATATACGGGTATCTACCTTTACTATTATAATATCAACCCTCATGTTAACCATATATACGGGTATCTACCTTTACTATTATAATATCAACCCTCATGTTAACCATATATACGGGTATCTACCTTTACTATTATAATATCAACCCTCATGTTAACCATATATACGGGTATCTACCTTTACTATTATAATATCAACCCTCATGTTAACCATATATACGGGTATCTACCTTTACTATTATAATATCAACCCTCATGTTAACCATATATACGGGTATCTACCTTTACTATTATAATATCAACCCTCATGTTAACCATATATACGGGTATCTACCTTTACTATTATAATATCAACCCTCATGTTAACCATATATACGGGTATCTACCTTTACTATTATAATATCAACCCTCATGTTAACCATATATACGGGTATCTACCTTTACTATTATAATATCAACCCTCATGTTAACCATATATACGGGTATCTACCTTTACTATTATAATATCAACCCTCATGTTAACCATATATACGGGTATCTACCTTTACTATTATAATATCAACCCTCATGTTAACCATATATACGGGTATCTACCTTTACTATTATAATATCAACCCTCATGTTAACCATATATACGGGTATCTACCTTTACTATTATAATATCAACCCTCATGTTAACCATATATACGGGTATCTACCTTTACTATTATAATATCAACCCTCATGTTAACCATATATACGGGTATCTACCTTTACTATTATAATATCAACCCTCATGTTAACCATATATACGGGTATCTACCTTTACTATTATAATATCAACCCTCATGTTAACCATATATACGGGTATCTACCTTTACTATTATAATATCAACCCTCATGTTAACCATATATACGGGTATCTACCTTTACTATTATAATATCAACCCTCATGTTAACCATATATACGGGTATCTACCTTTACTATTATAATATCAACCCTCATGTTAACCATATATACGGGTATCTACCTTTACTATTATAATATCAACCCTCATTAACCATATATACGGGTATCTACCTTTACTATTATAATATCAACCCTCATGTTAACCATATATACGGGTATCTACCTTTACTATTATAATATCAACCCTCATGTTAACCATATATACGGGTATCTACCTTTACTATTATAATATCAACCCTCAGGTTAACCATATATACGGGTATCTACCTTTACTATTATAATATCAACCCTCAGGTTAACCATATATATGGGTTTGATTATTACTTTCTTATTATTAAAGCAATAAAACATGTGGGTATGATTCCCTCCCTCCAGTGATCTGTTAGATGCTCTGGTAATCCTCCAGCTGTATGAGAGGATTAAGGTTCCAGTGGACTGGGACCACAAGGTGAACCGCCCTCCTTACCCCAAGCTAGGGGCCAACATGAAGAAGCTGGAGAACTGTAACTACGCAGTGGACCTCGGGAAGGCTAAGGCAGGGTTCTCTCTGGTCGGCATCGGAGGACAGGACCTTAACGACGGAAACCCCACCCTCACGCTGGCTCTGGTCTGGCAACTGATGAGGAGGTAGGGAGGGAGGGAGGGAGGGAGGGAGGGAGGGAGGGAGGGAGGGAGGGAGGGAGGGACCTGACTAATAGATCACCTCCTGATCCTCTATCAGACCTGACTAATAGATCACCTCCTCCTGACCCTCTATCAGACCTGACTAATAGATCACCTCCTCCTGACCCTCTATCAGACCTGACTAATAGATCACCTCCTCCTGACCCTCTATCAGACCTGACTAATAGATCACCTCCTCCTGACCCTCTATCAGACCTGACTAATAGATCACCTCCTGACCCTCTATCAGACCTGACTAATAGATCACCTCCTCCTGATCCTCTATCAGACCTGACTAATAGATCACCTCCTCCTGATCCTCTATCAGACCTGACTAATAGATCACCTCCTCCTGACCCTCTATCAGACCTGACTAATAGATCACCTCCTCCTGATCCTCTATCAGACCTGACTAATAGATCACCTCCTGACCCTCTATCAGACCTGACTAATAGATCACCTCCTGACCCTCTATCAGACCTGACTAATAGATCACCTCCTCCTGATCCTCTATCAGACCTGACTAATAGATCACCTCCTGACCCTCTATCAGACCTGACTAATAGATCACCTCCTCCTGATCCTCTATCAGACCTGACTAATAGATCACCTCCTGACCCTCTATCAGACCTGACTAATAGATCACCTCCTCCTGATCCTCTATCAGACCTGACTAATAGATCACCTCCTCCTGATCCTCTATCAGACCTGACTAATAGATCACCTCCTGACCCTCTATCAGACCTGACTAATAGATCACCTCCTCCTGATCCTCTATCAGACCTGACTAATAGATCACCTCCTCCTGACCCTCTATCAGACCTGACTAATAGATCACCTCCTGATCCTCTATCAGACCTGACTAATAGATCACCTCCTGACCCTCTATCAGACCTGACTAATAGATCACCTCCTCCTGATCCTCTATCAGACCTGACTAATAGATCACCTCCTGACCCTCTATCAGACCTGACTAATAGATCACCTCCTGACCCTCTATCAGACCTGACTAATAGATCACCTCCTCCTGATCCTCTATCAGACCTGACTAATAGATCACCTCCTGACCCTCTATCAGACCTGACTAATAGATCACCTCCTCCTGATCCTCTATCAGACCTGACTAATAGATCACTTCCTGATCCTCTATCAGACCTGACTAATAGATCACCTCCTGACCCTCTATCAGACCTGACTAATAGATCCCCTCCTCCTGACCCTCTATCAGACCTGACTAATAGATCACCTCCTGATCCTCTATCAGACCTGACTAATAGATCACCTCCTGATCCTCTATCAGACCTGACTAATAGATCACCTCCTGACCCTCTATCAGACCTGACTAATAGATCACCTCCTCCTGACCCTCTATCAGACCTGACTAATAGATCACCTCCTCCTGCTCCTCTATCAGACCTGACTAATAGATCACCTCCTCCTGATCCTCTATCAGACCTGACTAATGGATAACCTCCTCAGATACACTCTGAATGTTCTGGAGGACCTTGGACATGGAGAGGCTGCTAACGATGACCTCATCATCAGCTGGGTCAACAGAACCCTGACTGGAGCCGGGAAGAGCTCCAAGATCTCCAGCTTCAAGGTGACGAGACCGATGGAACGGAGTGGCTTTATAATGTCGGTTCTACTGTGTGATCTGGGATTCACTAGGAACTCTCAGTTAATAAACCGTAGACCCAGTGTTTCTCTATAGCTCTAAACCCAGTGTTTCTCTATAGCTCTAAACCCAGTGTTTCTCTATAGCTCTAAACCCAGTGTTTCTCTATAGCTCTAAACCCAGTGTTTCTCTATAGCTCTAAACCCAGAGCTCTAAACCCAGTGTTTCTCTATAGCTCTAAACCCAGTGTTTCTCTATAACTCTAAATCCAGAGCTCTAAACCCAATGTTTCTCTATAGCTCTAAACCCAGTGTTTCTCTATAGCTCTAAACCCAGAGCTCTAAACCCAGTGTTTCTCTATAGCTCTAAACCCAGTGTTTCTCTATAGCTCTAAACCCAGTGTTTCTCTATAGCTCTAAACCCAGTGTTTCTCTATAGCTCTAAACCCAGAGCTCTAAACCCAGTGTTTCTCTATAGCTCTAAACCCAGTGTTTCTCTATAGCTCTAAACCCAGTGTTTCTCTATAGCTCTAAACCCAGAGCTCTAAACCCAGTGTTTCTCTATAGCTCTAAACCCAGTGTTTCTCTATAGCTCTAAACCCAGTGTTTCTCTATAGCTCCAAACCCAGAGCTCTAAACCCAGAGCTCTAAACCCAGTGTTTCTCTATAGCTCTAAACCCAGTGTTTCTCTATAGCTCTAAACCCAGAGCTCTAAACCCAGTGTTTCTCTATAGCTCTAAACCCAGTGTTTCTCTATAGCTCTAAACCCAGTGTTTCTCTATAGCTCTAAACCCAGTGTTTCTCTATAGCTCTAAACCCAGAGCTCTAAACCCAGTGTTTCTCTATAGCTCTAAACCCAGTGTTTCTCTATAGCTCTAAACCCAGTGTTTCTCTATAGCTCTAAACCCAGTGTTTCTCTATAGCTCTAAACCCAGAGCTCTAAACCCAGTGTTTCTCTATAGCTCTAAACCCAGTGTTTCTCTATAGCTCTAAACCCAGTGTTTCTCTATAGCTCTAAACCCAGTGTTTCTCTATAGCTCTAAACCCAGTGTTTCTCTATAGCTCTAAACCCAGTGTTTCTCTATAGCTCTAAACCCAGTGTTTCTCTATAGCTCTAAACCCAGTGTTTCTCTATAGCTCTAAACCCAGTGTTTCTCTATAGCTCTAAACCCAGAGCTCTAAACCCAGTGTTTCTCTATAGCTCTAAACCCAGTGTTTCTCTATAGCTCTAAACCCAGTGTTTCTCTATAGCTCTAAACCCAGTGTTTCTCTATAGCTCCAAACCCAGTGTTTCTCTATAGCTCTAAACTCTGAAAGTAGTGTTTACAGCTGTGTGTGTGTGTGTGTGTGTGTGTGTGTGTGTGTGTGTGTGTGTGTGTGTGTGTGTGTGTGTGTGTGTGTGTGTGTGTGTGTGTGTGTGTGTGTGTGTGTGTGTGTGTGTGTGTGTGTGTGTGTGTGTGTGTGTGTGTGTGTGTGTGTGTGTGTGTGTGTGTGTGTGTCTCTCTCTCTCTCTCCAGGATCGCGGTATCAGCAGTAGTCTTCCTGTCCTGGACCTGA
>NC_138295.1:982500-990000 GCF_965601325.2 Salmo salar | reverse complement strand
ACAGAGACAGACTGGTCCAAGGACCTCCACAGCCTTCTGACCCACTACCTCTATCTGAAATGAAGGATCCCAGAAGTTTTTCAAACGCACAAAAAGCTTATTATTCTCAAATGTTTGTGCACAAATTTGTTTACATCCCTGTTACGGGGCATGTATCCTTAAGCTGCCTCCAATGTCCTTTTAGAGAATTTGGCAGTACGTCCAACCTGCCTCACAAGTGCAGACCACGTGTAACCACACCAGCACAGGACCTCCACATCCGGCTTCTTCACCTGCGGGATCATCTGAGACCCGGACAGCTGATGAAACTGTGGGTTTGCACAACCAAAGAATTTCTGCCAAAATTGTCAGAATCCGTCTCAGGGAAGCTCATCAGCTTGCTCAAATCAAATTTCATTTGTCACATGCGCCGAATTCAACAGGTGTAGACAAGCCTTTAACCAACAATGCAGTTCAAGAAATAAAGTTGAGAATATTTACTAAATAAACTAAAGTGAATTTATATATATATATATTTTTAATTACATAACAATAACGAGGCTATATACAGGGGCTATATACAGGGGCTATATACAGGGGCTATATACAGGGGGTACCAGTACCAAATCATAGTGTGGGTGTACAGGTTAGTCGAGTTAATTTGTAAAGTTACAATGTATAGATAACAAACAGCGAGTAGCGGGGGGGGGGGGTCAATGTAAATAGTGCGGGTGACCATTTGATTAATTGCTCAGCAGTCTTATGGCTTGGGGGTAGAAGCTGTTAAGGAGCCTTTTGGTCCTAGACTTGGCGCTCCGGTACCGCTTGCTGTGCGGTAGCAGAGGGAACAGTCAGACAATTTTTTGGCCCTTCCTCTGACACCGCCTGGATGTCAGGAAGCTTGGCCCCAGTGATGTACTGGACCGTACGTACTACACTCTCTAGCGCCTAACGGTCACATGCCAAGCAGTTGCCATACCAGGCGGTGATGCAACCAGTCAGGATGCTCTCGATGGTGCAGCTGTAGAACTTTTTGAGGATCTGGGGACCCATGCCAAATCTTTTCAGTCTCCTGAGGGGGGAAATGTGTTTTTGTGCCCTCTTCACAACTGTCTTGGTGTGTTTGGACCATGATAGTTCGTTGGTGATGTGGACTCCAAGGAACTTGAAACTCTCGACACGCTCCACTTCAGCCTCGTCGATGTTAATGGGGGCCTGTTCGACCCTCCTTTTCCAGTAGTCCACGATCAGCTCCTTTGTCTTGCTCACATTGAGAGAGAGGTTGTCCTGGCACCACACTGCCAGGTCTCTGACCTCCTTCCTATAGGATGTCTCATCATTGTCGGTGATCAGGGACACTGTTGTGTCATCAGCAAACTTAATGATGATGTTGGTGTCATGCTTGGCCATGCAGTCGTGGGTGAACCGGGAGTACCGGAGGGGGCTGAGCACGCACCCCTGAGGGGCCCCAGTGTTGAGGATCAGAATGGCAGGCGTGTTGTTGCCTACTTTTACCACCTGGGGGCGGCCAGTCAGGAAGTCCAGGATCCAGTTGCAGAGGGAGGTGTTTAGTCCCAGGGTCCTTAGCTTACTGATGAGCTTTGACGGCACTAAGGTGTTGAACGCTGAGCTGTAGTCGATGAACAGCATTCTCACATAGGTGTTCCTTTTGTCCAGGTGGGAAAGGGCAGTGTGGAGTGCAACTGAGATTGTGTTATCTGTGGATCTGTTAGGGCGGTATGCAAATTGGAGTGGGTCTAGGGTTTCCGGCATGATGGTGTTGATGTGACCCATGACCAGCCTTTCAAAGCACTTCATGGCTACCGACATGAGTGCCATGTGGTGGTAGTCATTTAGGCAGGTTGCCTTAGTGTTCTTGGGCACAGGGACTATGGTGGTCTGCTTGAAACATGTAGGTATTACAGACTCGGTCTGGGAGAGGTTGAAAATGTCAGGTTAGACACTTGCCAATTAGCCCCACAGCTTTGTGAATGTTGACCTGTTTAAAAGTCTTGCTCACGTCGGCTACGGAGAGAGTGATCACACAGTCGTCCGGAATAGCTGGTGCTCTCGAGCATGCTTCAGTGTTGCTTGAAGCGAGCATAAAAGGCATTTAGCTCGTCTGGTAGGCTCGCGACTGGGTTTCAGATTTGTAGTCCGTAATAGTTTTCAAACCCTGCCATATCCGATGAGCATCAGAGCCGGTGTAGTAGGATTCGATCTTAGTCCTGTATTGATGCTTTGCCTGTTTGATGGTTCGTCTGAGGGCGTAGCGGGATTTCTTATCAGCGTCCGGATTAGTGTCCCGCTCCTTGAAAGTGGCAGCTCTATACTGTAGCTTGATGCGGATGTTGCCTGTAATCCATTGCTTCTGGTTGGGATATGTACGTACGGTCACTGTGGGGACGACGTCGTCGATGCACTTATTGATGAAGCCGGTGACTGAGGTGGTGTACTCCTCAATGCCATTGGATGAATCCCGTAACATATATTGCCAAATAGAAGGCGAGGGAGAGTTTTGTATGAGTCTGTGTGTGTGGTCGAGTTATTTTCCTGGTTGCACATTTAACCTGCTGATCGAAATGAGGTAAAACTGATTTAAGTTTGCCTGCATTCAAGTCCCCGGCCACTAGGAGCACCGATTCTGGATGAGCATTTTCTTGGTTGCTTATGGCCTTATACAGCTGGTTGAGTGGGGTCTTATGGCCTTATTCAGCTGGTTGAGTGGGGTCTTATGGCCTTATTCAGCTGGTTGAGTGGGGTCTTATGGCCTTATTCAGCTGGTTGAGTGGGGTCTTATGGCCTTATTCAGCTGGTTGAGTGGGGTCTTATGGCCTTATACAGCTGGTTGAGTGGGGTCTTATGGCCTTATTCAGCTGGTTGAGTGGGGTCTTATGGCCTTATACAGCTGGTTGAGTGGGGTCTTATGGCCTCATACAGCTGGTTGAGTGGGGTCTTATGGCCTTATACAGCTGGTTGAGTGGGGTCTTATGGCCTCATACAGCTGGTTGGGTGGGGTCTTATGGCCTTATACAGCTGGTTGAGTGGGGTCTTATGGCCTTATTCAGCTGGTTGAGTGGGGTCTTATGGCCTTATTCAGCTGGTTGAGTGGGGTCTTATGGCCTTATACAGCTGGTTGGGTGGGGTCTTATGGCCTTATACAGCTGGTTGAGTGGGGTCTTATGGCCTTATTCAGCTGGTTGAGTGGGGTCTTATGGCCTTATTCAGCTGGTTGAGTGGGGTCTTATGGCCTTATACAGCTGGTTGAGTGGGGTCTTATGGCCTTATACAGCTGGTTGAGTGGGGTCTTATGGCCTTATACAGCTGGTTGAGTGGGGTCTTATGGCCTTATACAGCTGGTTGAGTGGGGTCTTATGGCCTTATACAGCTGGTTGAGTGGGGTCTTATGGCCTTATACAGCTGGTTGAGTGGGGTCTTATGGCCTTATACAGCTGGTTGAGTGGGGTCTTATGGCCTTATACAGCTGGTTGAGTGGGGTCTTATGGCCTTATACAGCTGGTTGAGTGGGGTCTTATGGCCTTATACAGCTGGTTGGGTGGGGTCTTATGGCCTTATACAGCTGGTTGAGTGGGGTCTTATGGCCTTATACAGCTGGTTGAGTGGGGTCTTATGGCCTTATACAGCTGGTTGAGTGGGGTCTTATGGCCTCATACAGCTGGTTGAGTGGGGTCTTATGGCCTCATACAGCTGGTTGAGTGGGGTCTTATGGCCTCATACAGCTGGTTGGGTGGGGTCTTATGGCCTTATACAGCTGGTTGAGTGGGGTCTTATGGCCTTATACAGCTGGTTGAGTGGGGTCTTATGGCCTTATTCAGCTGGTTGAGTGGGGTCTTATGGCCTTATTCAGCTGGTTGGGTGGGGTCTTATGGCCTTATACAGCTGGTTGAGTGGGGTCTTATGGCCTCATACAGCTGGTTGGGTGGGGTCTTATGGCCTTATACAGCTGGTTGAGTGGGGTCTTATGGACTCATACAGCTGGTTGGGTGGGGTCTTATGGCCTTATACAGCTGGTTGAGTGTGCTCCACATATGAAGCTGCTAACACAACATTCAGACTGAAACACAGAAGGCATCCTGAAGATGTGACATATTCTGATGTTTTAGAATTAAACTAAGCTACTGGCAAACTAATGGTCTTCATTACTTTTCATTGACTTGGCTGTGTGTGTGTGTGTGTGTATCATCTCTCTGTGTGGCCATATCATTTGACATTTAGAAAACCTATCCTGTAGAAATCAAGACAGCAGAATGAGTTTGAGTGTATTATTAGTTTATTTTTATATTTACAGGGACAGTGCACATTAAATCAACATTTCAGTAAAAGTGCTGGTTTTAGCCAGCTGGCTAATTTTCATCTGCAGTTCCACACTTGGATGTAGATTAATTAAATAATTCCATGATTATAAACCATATGATGGCAGGAAGCAAACAAACCATGTCACAGTGCATTACATTATAATGTATATGATTTTAACTGAAAGACACAAACGGTGGAGATGACAGAGAGAAGGAGGTCAGGGTTCAGAGGTGACAGAGATGAGGTGGAGGTCAGGGTTCAGAGGTGACAGAGAGGTGGTGGTGGTCAGGGTTCAGAGGTGACAGAGAGGTGGTGGTGGTCAGGGTTCAGAGGTGACAGAGATGAGGTGGAGGTCAGGGTTCAGAGGTGACAGAGATGAGGTGGAGGTCAGGGTTCAGAGGTGACAGAGAGGAGGAGGAGGTCAGGGTTCAGAGGTGACAGAGAGGAGGAGGAGGTCAGGGTTCAGAGGTGACAGAGAGGAGGAGGAGGTCAGGGTTCAGAGGTGACAGAGATGAGGTGGAGGTCAGGGTTCAGAGGTGACAGAGAGGAGGAGGAGGTCAGGGTTCAGAGGTGACAGAGAGGAGGAGGAGGTCAGGGTTCAGAGGTGACAGAGATGAGGAGGAGGTCAGGGTTCAGAGGTGACAGAGAGGAGGAGGTGGTCAGGGTTGAGGTGACAGAGAGGAGGAGGAGGTCAGGGTTCAGAGGTGACAGAGAGGAGGAGGAGGTCAGGGTTCAGAGGTGACAGAGATGAGGAGGAGGTCAGGGTTCAGAGGTGACAGAGAGGAGGAGGAGGTCAGGGTTGAGGTGACAGAGAGGAGGAGGAGGTCAGGGTTCAGAGGTGACAGAGAGGAGGAGGTCAGGGTTCAGAGGTGACAGAGAGGAGGAGGTCAGGGTTCAGAGGTGACAGGAGATCAGGGGGGTCATTCAGAATGGATTCAGACCCCTTCCCTTTTTCCACTTGTTGCCTTATTACAAAATGGATTTTAAAAAAATCAATTAAATGTCCTCAATCTACACACAATACCCCATAGTGACAAAGCAAAAACAGGTTTTGACATTTTTTACAAATAATAAAACATCACATTTAGATAAGTATTCAGACCCTTTGCTATGCGACTTGAAATTGAGCTCAGGTGCATCCTGTTTCCATTGATCATCCTTGAGATGTTTCTACAACTTGATTGGAGTCCACCTGTGGTAAATTCAATTGATTGGACATGATTTGGAAAGGCACACACCTGTCTATATAAGGTCCCACAGTTGACAGTGCATGTCAGAGCAAAAACCAAGCCATGGGGTCGAAGGAATAGTCCGTAGAGCTCCGAGACAGGATTGTGTCGATGCACAGATCTGGGGAAGGGTACCAAAACAATTCTGCAGCATTGAAGGTCCTCAAGAACACAGTGTCCTCCATCATTCTTAAAATGGAAGAAGTTTGGAAACACCAAGACTCTTCCTAGAGCTGGCCGCCCGGCCAAACTGAGCAATCGGGGGAGACGGGCCTTGGTCAGGGAGGTGACCAAGAACCCAATAGTCACTCTGACAGAGCTCTAGAGTTCCTCTGTGGAGATGGGAGAACCTTCCAGAAGGACAACCATCTCTGCAGCACTTCACCAATCGGGCCTTTATGGTAGAGTGGCCAGATGGAAGCCACTCCTCAGTAAAAGGCACATGACAGTCTGCTTGGAGTTTTCCAAAAGGCACACAAAGGAATCAGACCATGAGAAACAAGATTCTCTGGTCTGAGGAAACCTAGATCGACCTCTTTGGCCTGAATGCTAAGAGTCACATCTGGAGGAATCCTGGCACCATCCCTACAGTGAAGCATGGTGGTGGCAGCATCATGTCTGGAGGAAACCTGGCACCATCCCTACTGTGAAGCATGGTGGTGGCAGCATCATGTCTGGAGGAAACCTGGCACCATCCCTACTGTGAAGCATGGTGGTGGCAGCATCATGTCTGGAGGAAACCTGGCACCATCCCTACTGTGAAGCATGGTGGTGGCAGCATCATGTCTGGAGGGAACCTGGCACCATCCCTAAGGTGAAGCATGGTGGTGGCAGCATCATACTGTGGGGATGTTTTTCAGCATCAGGGACTGGGAGACTAGTCAGGATCGAGAGAAAGATGAACGGAGCAAAGTACAGAGAGATCCTTGGTGAAAACCTGCTCCTGAATGCTCAGGTCCTCAGACTGGGGTGAAGGTTCACCTTCCAACAGGACAACGACCCTAAGCACACAGCCAAGACAATGCAGGAGTGGTTTCGGGACAAGTCTCTGAATGTCCTGGAGTGGCCCATCTCTGGAGAGACCTGAAAATAGCTGTGCAGCAACGCTTCCCATCCAACCTGACAGAGCTTGAGAGGATCTGCAGAGAAGATTGAGAGAAACTCCCCAAATACAGATGTGCCAAGCTTGCAGCATCATACCCAAGAAGACCCGAGGCTGTAATCGCTGCCAAAGGTGCTTCAACAAAGTACTGAGTAAAGGGTCTGAATACTGATGGAAACTTAAATCTATTTTTTTTATTTTATAAATTTGCTAAAATTTCAAAAAAACTAGTTTTTGTCATTATGAGTTATTGTATGTAGTTTGATGAGGGAAAAAACAACAATTTAATCCATTTTAGAATAAGGCTGTAACGTAACAAAAATGTGGACATAGTCAAGGGGTCTGAATACTTTCTGAATGCTCTGCAGAACAGGACCTGCTTCTCTGACATGTAGAGTAATGAAGCAAGACATTTCTATCAGTACGTTAAGCCTTTCCAACTGCGTGCCAGGTCCCACGGTCAAGCTCTGCTCTGTACAGTACTACTGCAGTACTACTGCAGTACTACAAGAGCAAAACTATAGTACTGCACTCCTGAGTCAAGGCCAGGGGGCTGAACCAGAACGGAGGCTGTGGACGAGAGGCTGAGCTGAAGCGCCCTATCAGAGTAAGGGAAGGGTCAGCCTATCATAGCAGAGGAGGGGAAGGAGTAGCCTATCAGAGAAGAGGAATCTGGTTATTTAACATCATTAAATATTGGTCTATTGATTTGTAACATCAGACTCGTTAGTGCAATCAATCTTTTTTTGTTTTGTTTTTTTTAATCTAAATTTCTTGTAACAACTGAACAGAGAGACATCGGTGTCTGGACAGTTTAGTAGCACTAGGTATGTAGGTAGGTACAGACGGACCCTGACAGGGTAGGTACACAGA
>NC_138295.1:970000-977500 GCF_965601325.2 Salmo salar | reverse complement strand
TGTGTAGTGTGCGTGTGTGTGTGTATAGTGTGCGTGCCTGTGTGTGTAGTGTGCGTGTGTGTGTGTATAGTGTGCGTGCCTGTGTGTGTAGTGTGCGTGTGTGTGTGTATAGTGTGCGTGCATGTGTGTGTAGTGTGCGTGTGTGTGTGTATAGTGTGCGTGCCTGTGTGTGTAGTGTGCGTGTGTGTGTGTGTAGTGTGCGTGTGTGTGTGTAGTGTGCGTGTGTGTGTGTATAGTGTGCGTGCCTGTGTGTATAGTGTGCGTGCCTGTGTGTGTGTGTGCGTGCCTGTGTGTGTGTGTGCGTGCCTGTGTGTATAGTGTGCGTGTGTGTAGTGTGTGTGTTTTCAGTGGTGTGTGTGTGTGTATAGTGTGCGTGCCTGTGTGTATAGTGTGCGTGCCTGTGTGTATAGTGTGCGTGCCTGTGTGTATAGTGTGCGTGCCTGTGTGTGCGTGCCTGTTTTCAGTGGTGTGGTCATGTGCTCAGAGTTCACCCAGAGGCAGAGTTGTCATGCTCCCCTCACGAGCCCCTCCTTACACAACCTCCCCTCCACTAACCCTTCCTCCAGCTTCTCCACAGCCATAATCCGCTCAGCCCAGTCCCTGTCTGGCCCCTGCCCTGCTCTGGCCCCTGCCTCGCTCTGGCCCCTTGCCCCGCTCTGGCCCCCTTGCTCTGGCCCCCTTGCTCTGGCCCCCTTGCTCTGGCCCCCTTGCTCTGGCCCCCTTGCCCCGCTCTGGCCCCTTTGCTCTGGCCCCTTTGCTCTGGCCCCTTTGCTCTGGCCCCCTTGCTCTGACAGTGGGTTCCTCATCTCTCCTGCCACTAGCGATTGGCATTCTGAGTCTTGTCTTTGTCTCCCAAATGACTCTTTGTTTAGTGGCGCATCACATGTCCCTAAAACCATGTCGAATAGCTCATCTCTAACATAAAGCCCACAGAGTTTCCTGCCATTGGCAGATCGTGGCATGTGAGTTCACAGCCATTTTTACCTGACCTAATGATTAGATGAGAGTGGGATAAGCAAACAGGAAGTCGAACGCAGGAAGTTTGTTGTGGTGATACAGCACTTCTGTGTTTTATACTTCTATAAACACTTAGCTATACGCTATATACAGTTGAAGTCAAAAGTTTACATACACCTCAGCCAAATACATTTAAACTCAGTTTTTCACAATTCCTGACATTTAATCCTCGTAACAATTCCCTGTCTTAGGTCAGTTAGGATCACCACTTTATTTTAAGAATGTGAAATGTCCGAATAATAGTAGAGAATGATTTATTTAAGCTTTTATTTCTTTCATCACTTTCCCAGTGGGTCAGAAGTTTACATACACTCAATTAGTATTTGTTAGCATTGCCTTTAAATTGTTTAACTTGGGTCAAACGTTTCGGGTAGCTTTCCGCAAGCTTCCCACAATAAGTTGGGTGAATTTTGGCCCATTCCTCCTGACAGAGCTGGTGTAACTGAGTCAGGTTTGTAGGCCTCCTTGCTCACACACACTTTTTCAGTTCTGCCCACAAACTTTCTATGGGATTGAGGTCAGGGCTTTGTGATGGCCACTCCAATACCTTGACTTTGTTGTCCTTAAGCCATTTTGCCACAACTTTGGAAGTATGCTTGGGGTCATTGTCCATTTGGAAGACCCATTTGCAACCAAGCTTTAACTTCCTGACTGATGTCTTGAAATGTTGCTTCAATATATCCACATAATTTTCCTCCCTCATGATGCCATCTATTTTGTGAAGTGCACCAGTCCCTCCTGCAGCAAAGCACCCCCACAACATGATGCTGCCAGAGTCTGTGTGTGTGTGTGTGTGTGTGTGTGTGTGTGTGTGTGTGTGTGTGTGTGCGCCTCACCATCTGAGCCATCAGGGTGGAGGAGAACTCTGAGTTCATAGCGTAGGGGAGGGCTGTCTGAGCTCTGGAACCGTACGTCGTCTGGAAACGCTTCTTCACCTCTCCCAGGAAGCTGAACGCACGCGACCGCTCAAAGTCCTGACAGACAGACAGACAGTTAACACAGTCAGACACTACAGTCCCAACAGACAGCACACACTACAGTCCCAACAGACAGACAGACAGACAGTTAACACAGTCACACACTACAGTCCCAACAGACAGACAGACAGACAGTTAACACAGTCACACACTACAGTCCCAACAGACCTGGAAACAAAGGGTGGTGCGTACGGCCCAGTACATCACTGGGGCCAAGATTCCTGCCATCCAGGACCTCTATACCAGGCGGTGTCAGAGGAAGGCCCTAAAAAATGTCAGAGACTCCAGCCACCCCAGTCATAGACTGTTCTCTCTGCTACCACACAGCAAGCGGTACCGGAGCGCCAAATCTGGGTCCAAGAGGCTTCTAAACGGCTTCTACCCCCAAGCCACAAGACTCCTGAACATCTAGTCAAATGGCTACCCAGGCTATTTATATTCACCCCCATTTTACACTGCTTCTACTCTCTGTTATTATCTATGCATAGTTACTTTAACTCTACCTACATGTACATTCTACCTCAATTACCTCGACTAACCGGTGCCCCGCACATTGACTCTGTACCGGTACCCCCTGTATATAGCCTCCACATTGACTCTGTACCGGTATCCCCTGTATATAGCCTCCACATTGACTCTGTACCGTAACACCCTGTATATAGCCTCCACACTGACTCTGTACCGGTACCCCCCTGTATATAGCCTCCACATTGACTCTGTACCGGTACCCCCTGTATATAGCCTCCACATTGACTCTGTACCGGTACCCCCTGTATATAGCCTCCACATTGACACTGTACCGGTACCCCCTGTATATAGCCTCCACATTGACTCTGTACCGGTACCCCCCTGTATATAGCCTCCACATTGACACTGTACTGGTACCCCCTGTATATAGCCTCCACATTGACACTGTACCGGTACCCCCTGTATACAGCCTCCACATTGACTCTGTACCGGTACCCCCTGTATATAGCCTCCACATTGACTCTGTACCGGTACCCCCTGTATATAGCCTCCACATTGACTCTGTACCGGTACCCCCTGTATATAGCCTCCACATTGACTCTGTATCGGTACCCCCTGTATATAGCCTCCACATTGACTCTGTATCGGTACCCCCTGTATATAGCCTCCACATTGACTCAGTACCGGTACCCCCTGTATATAGCCTCCACATTGACTCTGTACCGGTACCCCCTGTATATAGCCTCCACATTGACTCTGTACCGGTACCCCCTGTATATAGCCTCCACATTGACTCTGTACCGGTACCCCCTGTATATAGCCTCCACATTGACTCTGTATCGGTACCCCCTGTATATAGCCTCCACATTGACTCTGTATCGGTACCCCCTGTATATAGCCTCCACATTGACTCAGTACCGGTACCCCCTGTATATAGCCTCCACATTGACTCTGTACCGGTACCCCCTGTATATAGCCTCCACATTGACTCTGTACCGGTACCCCCTGTATATAGCCTCCACATTGACTCTGTACCGGTACCCCGTGTATATAGCCTCCACGTTGACTCTGTACCGGTACCCCCTGTATATAGCCTCCACATTGACTCTGTACCGGTACCCCCTGTATATAGCCCTGCTATTGTTATTTTACTGCTGCTCTTCAATTATTTGTTATTTTCACATAAGCTTTGAGGGTGGCCTTGAGGCCGATAAGTAGAGCTTAACCTCACTAGGGTAGGGGGCACTATTTTCACCTCCGGATGAAAAGCGTGCCCAAAGTAATCTACCTGCTACTCAGGCCCAGAAGCTAGGATATGCATATAATTGGTAGATTTGGATAGAAACCAATAAAGTTTCCAAAACTGTTAAAATAATGTCTGTGAGTATAACAGAACTGATATGGCAGGAGAAAACCTGAGGAAAATCCATCCAGGAAGTGGGATTTTTTTTATGTTTGTAGTTTTCTATTGAATGCCATTACAGTATCCATTGACTTAGGACTCAAATTGCACTTCCTATGGCTGCCACTAGATGTCAACAGTCTTTAGAAATTGTTTCAGGCTTGTATTCTGAAAAATGAAGGAGTAAGACCAGTCTGAATGAGTCCCAGAGGTTTTTCATGCGCACGGCCGAGAGCACGCCTTTCTTGTTTTCCTTTTATATTGACGAAGCTTTTGTCCGGTTGAAATGTTATTGATTATTATGACTAAAAACAACCTGAGGATTGATTGTAAACATCGTTTGACATGTTTCTACGAACTTTACTGATACTTTTCAGGTTTTTCGTCTGTCTGTTGTGACCGCCTTTGAGCCTGTGGATTACTGAACAAAACATGCAGAAAACGGAGGTTTTTGGATATAAAGAGGGACTTTATCGAACAAAACAAACATTTATTGAGTAAATGGGAGTCTTGTGAGTGCAACCATATGAAGATCATCAAAGGTAAGTGATTCATTTTATCACCATTTCTGACTTGTGTAACTCCTCTACTTGGCTGGTAACCGTTTTTAATGATTTGTCTACTGGGCGCTGTCCTCAGATAATCGCATGGTTTGCTTTCGCCGTAAAGCCTTTTTGAAATCTGACACCGTAGTTTGATTATCAAGAAGATAATCTTTAAACCGATGTATAACACTTGTATGTTTTATGAATGTTTATAATGAGTATTTCTGGTTTTGAATTTGGCGCTCTGCAATTTCCCTGGATGTTGGCCAGGTGGGACGGTAGCCACTAAGCTAGTGGCAAGGTAGACAACGAATAGTAGACAAGTGTACAACAACACTGTTGAGATCAACAACACTGACATGTTGCTAACTAGCTAGCTAACGTTAGCTAACCCAATGCACTAGCTAGCTAACGTTAGCTAACCCAATGCACTAGCTGGCTAACGTTAGCTAACCCAATGCACCAGCTAGCTAACGTTAGCTAACCCAATGCACTAGCTGGCTAACGTTAGCTAACCCAATGCACTAGCTAGCTAACGTTAGCTAACCCAATGCACTAGCTAGCTAACGTTAGCTAACCCAATGCACCAGCTAGCAGTTTGCCTGCCTGCTGAACATCGGGTAACATGAGCAAGAGATTCCCCACCGTAGCTAACTTCACCATAGAAAACATTTAAAAAAAAACTGAACCCCGACCCTCTGTAAAGGACCCGACCCCCTCTAAAGGACCCGACCCCGACCCCCTCTAAAGGACCCGACCCCCTCTAAAGGACCCAACCCCGACCCCCTCTAAAGGACCCAACCCCCTCTAAAGGACCCCAACCCCCTCTAAAGGACTCAACCCCGACCCCCTCTAAAGGACCCAACCCCCTCTAAAGGACTCAACCCCGACCCCCTAAAGGACCCGACCCCCTCTAAAGGACCCGACCCCGACCCCCCTCTAAAGGACTCAACCCCGACCCCCTCTAAAGGACCCAACCCCCCTCTAAAGGACCCAACCCCGACCCCCTCTAAAGGACTCAACCCCGACCCCCTAAAGGACCCAACCCCCTCTAAAGGACCCGACCCCGACCCCCTCTAAAGGACTCGACCCCGACCCCCTCTAAAGGACTCGACCCCGACCCCCCTCTAAAGGACCCGACCCCGACCCCCTCTAAAGGACCCGACCCCCTCTAAAGGACCCGACCCCTCTAAAGGACCCAACCCCGACCCCCTCTAAAGGACCCGACCCCCCTCTAAAGGACTCAACCCCCTCTAAAGGACTCAACCCCCTCTAAAGGACTCAACCCCCTCTAAAGGACTCAACCCCCTCTAAAGGACTCAACCCCCTCTAAAGGACTCAACCCCGACCCCCTCTAAAGGACCCGACCCCGACCCCCTCTAAAGGACCCGACCCCCTCTAAAGGACCCGACCCCGACCCCCTCTAAAGGACCCAACCCCGACCCCCTCTAAAGGACCCAACCCCCTCTAAAGGACTCAACCCCCTCTAAAGGACTCAACCCCGACCCCCTCTAAAGGACCCGACCCCGACCCCCTCTAAAGGACCCGACCCCCTCTAAAGGACTCAACCCCGACCCCCTCTAAAGGACTCAACCCCGACCCCCTCTAAAGGACTCAACCCCGACCCCCTCTAAAGGACCCAACCCCGACCCCCTCTAAAGGACCCGACCCCCTCTAAAGGACTCAACAGGGGTTAACACAGTTGTCAAAAAATATATATACTGCAGCACACCCATATAGAATGGCAGGTTATTCAGATACATTCAGCTTTGTAAACCAAAGAACACTATATACACTCGGTCTCTCACAAACACACACATTAAAACTAAAGCCTGTATACTCACGTCATCAGTGATACACAGGTATATGATTCTGTCATGGCAGATGTAGTGGAAGAGATAGCTGAAGGACAAGACAAGATACTCAGTCAGATACTCAGTTTGATTTGATCTTCACGGTCACACTACAAGTAGAACAGGATAAGTGTGTGTGGCTGTCTGAGTGTTTAACCTTACCTGCCATGGCTGTAGGTGAGCTTGTTGTTCTCCGATGGTATCTTAGCTAGGATCTGTTCTGTCACCTCCAGGAAGTTACCGCCACACCAAGCATGCTTTGCCAGGATGGTACTGCCGCGGGCAACCACCGCAAACAGGATCGCCATGGCTGTGGACAGACAGGGTCAGGGGAGGACAGACTGGGTCAGGGGAGGACAGACTGGGTCAGGGGAGGACAGACTGGGTCAGGGGAGGACAGACTGGGTCAGGGGAGGACAGACTGGGTCAGGGGAGGACAGACTGGGTCAGGGGAGGACAGCTGGTCAGGGGAGGACAGCTGGTCAGGGGAGGACAGCTGGTCAGGGATTCACTGAGAGAGATGGAGGGATGGGTGGAGAAACGTTATGAGGAAGGAGAGGGATAGAGAGAGATGGTGGGTTAACATGTTTTCACCACTAAACTAGTGGCAAGGTAGACAACGAATAGTAGACAAGTGTACAACAACACTGTTGAGATCAACAACACTGACATGTTGCTAACTAGCTAGCTAACGTTAGCTAACCCAATGCACTAGCTAGCTAACGTTAGCTAACCCAATGCACTAGCTAGCTAACGTTAGCTAACCCAATGCACTAGCTAGCTAACGTTAGCTAACCCAATGCACCAGCTAGCTAACGTTAGCTAACCCAATGCACTAGCTAGCTAACGTTAGCTAACCCAATGTACTAGCTGGCTAACGTTAGCTAACCCAATGCACTAGCTAGCTAACGTTAGCTAACCCAATGCACTAGCTAGCTAACGTTAGCTAACCCAATGCACTAGCTAGCCGTTTGCCTGCCTGCTGAACATCGGGTAACATGAGCAAGAGATTCCCCACCGTAGCTAACTTCACCATTATCGCTCTGAATAAAACGAAAGTAGCTAGTTAAGTAGGTTGACGTCTGGTTAGCATAAACTACAACAATGACGTTAAAAAAAGACTGCCGTGCGCATCCTGGGCACGGAAGGTTGCGATCATCACGACACATCATAGTTAGCAATAATACGACCATATAAATGGTTTTGTGAGCAGTAATAAAACAATAACACATAAATGA
>NC_138295.1:905000-962500 GCF_965601325.2 Salmo salar | reverse complement strand
CATGGTTATACTGGTGTCCCCTGTGTAATGGTGTCCCCTGTGTAATGGTGTCCCTGTGTAATGGTGTCCCCTGTGTAATGGTGTCCCCTGTGTAACGGTGTGTGTAACGGTGTCTCCTGTGTAACGGTGTCTCCTGTGTAACGGTGTCTCCTGTGTAACGGTGTCCCCTGTGTAACGGTGTGTGTAATGGTGTCCCCTGTGTAACGGTGTGTGTAACGGTGTCCCCTGTGTAACGGTGTCCCCTGTGTAACGGTGTCCCCTGTGTAACGGTGTCCCCTGTGTAACGGTGTCCCCTGTGTAACGGTGTGTGTAACGGTGTGTGTAACGGTGTCCCCTGTGTAACGGTTTCCCCTGTGTAACGGTTTCCCCTGTGTAACGGTGTGTGTAACGGTGTGTGTAACGGTGTCCCCTGTGTAACGGTGTCCCCTGTGTAACGGTGTCCCCTGTGTAACGGTGTCCCCTGTGTAACGGTGTCCCCTGTGTAACGGTGTCCCCTGTGTAACGGTGTCCCCTGTGTAACGGTGTCCCCTGTGTAACGGTGTCCCTTGTGTAACGGTGTCCCCTTGTGTAACGGTGTCCCCTTGTGTAACGGTGTCCCCTTGTGTAACGGTGTCCCCTGTGTAACGGTGTCCCCTGTGTAACGGTGTCCCCTGTGTAACGGTGTCCCCTGTGTAACGGTGTCCCCTGTGTAACGGTGTGTGTAACGGTGTCCCCTGTGTAACGGTGTCCCCTGTGTAACGGTGTCCCCTGTGTAACGGTGTCCCCTGTGTAACGGTGTCCCCTGTGTAACGGTGTGTGTAATGGTGTGTGTAACGGTGTCCCCTGTGTAATGGTGTCCCCTGTGTAATCCCTCACCATAGTGTTAATGTGTTAATGGTCTGTTTCTGCTGTGTGTTTAGCCTGGATGTAGACTTCTGTGGTTACAGCATCACTCACCCCTCTGAGAGCAAGATCAACTTCCGTATCCAGACACGAGGTACGTAGGAGGACACTTCTCTCCTCCACCCGCTCTGCTCTGCGGTCTTCTCTCCTCCTCCACCCGCTCTGCTCTGCGGTCTTCTCTCCTCCTCCACCCGCTCTGCTCTGCGGTCTTCTCTCCTCCTCCACCCGCTCTGCTCTGCGGTCTTCTCTCCTCCTCCACCCGCTCTGCTCTGCGGTCTTCTCTCCTCCTCCATCCGCTCTGCTCTGCGTTCATCTCTCCTCCTCCACCCGCTCTGCTCTGCGTTCTTCTCTCCTCCTCCACCCGCTCTGCTCTGCGGTCTTCTCTCCTCCTCCATCCGCTCTGCTCTGCGTTCATCTCTCCTCCTCCACCCGCTCTGCTCTGCGTTCATCTCTCCTCCTCCACCCGCTCTGCTCTGCGTTCTTCTCTCCTCCTCCACCCGCTCTGCTCTGCGTTCTTCTCTCCTCCTCCACCCGCTCTGCTCTGCGTTCTTCTCTCCTCCTCCACCCGCTCTGCTCTGCGTTCTTCTCTCCTCCTCCACCCGCTCTGCTCTGCGTTCTTCTCTCCTCCTCCACCCGCTCTGCTCTGCGTTCATCTCTCCTCTACCCGCTCTGCTCTGCGTTCTTCTCTCCTCCTCCACCCGCTCTGCTCTGCGTTCTTCTCTCCTCCACCCGCTCTGCTCTGCGTTCATCTCCTCCACCCGCTCTGCTCTGTGTTCTTCTCTCCTCCACCCGCTCTGCTCTGCGTTCTTCTCTCCTCCACCCGTTCTGCTCTGCCTTCTTCTCTCCTCCACCCGCTCTGCCGTGGGTGTGTGTGGTGTGTGTGTGTGTGTGTGTGTGTGTGTGTGTGTGTGTGTGTGTGTGTGTGTGTGTGTGTGTGTGTGTGTGTGTGTGTGTGTGTGTGTGTGTGTGTGTGTGTGTGTGTGTGTGTGTGTGTGTGTGTGTGGGGGGGGGGGGGGGGGGAAATCACCAGACTCCAATCAGCATGTTTACTCTCGGGCGACATCCTGGCGTAAAAACAGCTTGTTATTCTATTGGTGGGTTGTCCTGTAGCCACGAGCCTTTTAGGAAACTATGACCTGTATGTGTCAGCTGACCAGGATGTTATTCTCGCCTGGAACGTGTGTGTGTGTTCCAGGTGGGGTTCCAGCAGTGGAACCTTTGAGAAGAGGACTGAATGAGCTCACTGATGTCTGTCAACATGTCCTCAACACCTTCCAGGTGCCCTCCGTACTTCCACACGGAAGCAGGCCATCTTTATTATTATCACAACTGTTTCTCTCTTCTGTCTCTCGCCAAAACAATGTCGGTTATAACAGCGGCGGGGACAGTCGGTTATAGCAGTGGCGGGGACAGTCGGTTATAACAGTGGCGGGGACAGTCGGTTATAACAGTGGCGGGGACAGTCGGTTATAACAGTGGCGGGGACAGTCGGTTATAGCAGCGGCGGGGACAGTCGGTTATAACAGCGGCGGGGACAGTCGGTTATAACAGCGGCGGGGACAGTCGGTTATAACAGTGGCGGGGACAGTCGGTTATAACAGTGGCGGGGACAGTCGGTTATAACAGTGGCGGGGACAGTCGGTTATAACAGTGGCGGGGACAGTCGGTTATAACAGTGGCGGGGACAGTCGGTTATAACAGTGGCGGGGACAGTCGGTTATAACAGTGGCGGGGACAGTCGGTTATAACAGCGGCGGGGACAGTCGGTTATAACAGTGGCGGGGACAGTCGGTTATAACAGTGGCGGGGACAGTCGGTTATAACAGTGGCGGGGACAGTCGGTTATAACAGTGGCGGGGACAGTCGGTTATAACAGTGGCGGGGACAGTCGGTTATAACAGTGGCGGGGACAGTCGGTTATAACAGTGGCGGGGACAGTCGGTTATAACAGTGGCGGGGACAGTCGGTTATAACAGTGGCGGGGACAGTCGGTTATAACAGTGGCGGGGACAGTCGGTTATAACAGTGGCGGGGACAGTCGGTTATAACAGTGGCGGGGACAGTCGGTTATAACAGTGGCGGGGACAGTCGGTTATAACAGTGGCGGGGACAGTCGGTTATAACAGTGGCGGGGACAGTCGGTTATAACAGTGGCGGGGACAGTCGGTTATAACAGTGGCGGGGACAGTCGGTTATAACAGCGGCGGGGACAGTCGGTTATAACAGCGGCGGGGACAGTCGGTTATAACAGCGGCGGGGACAGTCGGTTATAGCAGCGGCGGGGACAGTCGGTTATAGCAGCGGCGGGGACAGTCGGTTATAGCAGCGGCGGGGACAGTCGGTTATAACAGCGGCGGGGACAGTCGGTTATAACAGCGGCGGGGACAGTCGGTTATAACAGCGGCGGGGACAGTCGGTTATAGCAGCGGCGGGGACAGTCGGTTATAGCAGCGGCGGGGACAGTCGGTTATAGCAGCGGCGGGGACAGTCGGTTATAGCAGCGGCGGGGACAGTCGGTTATAGCAGCGGCGGGGACAGTCGGTTATAGCAGCGGCGGGGACAGTCGGTTATAGCAGCGGCGGGGACAGTCGGTTATAGCAGCGGCGGGGACAGTCGGTTATAGCAGCGGCGGGGACAGTCGGTTATAGCAGCAGCGGGGACAGTTAGATGCTGTTTACAGTTGTTTATGATTTGATCTCTGCTGTTAACCTGATTGATGTACCCTATTATCTGCTGTGTTATTGGGTTAACGTGTGTGTGTGTGTGTGTGTGTGTGTGTGTGTGTGTGTGTGTGTGTGTGTGTGTGTGTGTGTGTGTGTGTGTGTGTGTGTGTGTGTGAGAGGAGGGTGACTGAGTTCAGATCACAGCAGGAGGACGTCATGGATTGAGGAGCCCAGCTGGAGCGTAGACGGAATATGAAACATACGACTCTGTATTTTGATCCTTAATGCTGTACATTGTTGATAATTAAGCCAGAAAAATGATTTATTTTCCCAGTGAACCAATATCATGTTGTATTATTATTGGACGGGTATCCAGTCTGCATGACATTGTGTTTGTCTAAACTTTAGTAAAGTATTTTATAAGAGAATTGACTCGTTTGTCGTGACTGGTGTGATTTATAATTCCATTAATCAGATGAGGGGTGCGTCGCAAATAGCACCCTATTCCCTATATAGTGCACTACTTTTGACCAGGGCGCCCTATTCCCTATATAGTGCACTACTTTTGACCAGGGCGCCCTATTCCCTATATAGTGCACTACTTTTGACCAGGGTCCATAGGGTTCTATTTGGGACTCGGTGGAGAGCCGTCTCCCTACAGAAGAACAGACGTCGACACCACTTTATGAAACCATTCTGTAGGATCTGTCCGGGCTCAGTTCACCTGTCGGTTTAACTCTCACAACATTCCACAGAACAAACCGATAGCAACATTTTATTGGTCGTGTACACATTTTGCAGATGTTATCGCAGGTGTTGCAAAATGCTTATGTTTCTCGCTCAAACAGTGCAGTATATCTAACAATACAAAACAGTACACACAAATCCTCAAAATGAAAGGAATTCAGAAATATCAGAACGAGCTAAGTCAGTCTGTGCATTCGAGAAGTATTCAGACCCCTTCCCTTTTTCCACATTTTGTTACGTTACAGCCTTACTCTAAAATGTATTAATTAAATAAAAATTCTCATCAATTTACACACAATACCCCATAATGACATCACAATACCACATAATGACATCACAATACAACATAATGACATCACAATACAACATAATGACATCACAATACCACATAATGACATCACAATACCCCATAATGACATCACAATACCCCATAATGACAAAGAAAAAACTGTTTTTATAGAAAGGTTTGCAAATGTATCAAAAATAAACAGATACCGTATTTACATAAGTATTCAGACCCTTTGCTATGAGACTCGGAATTGAGCTCAGAAGCTTCCTGTTTCCATTGATCATCCTTGAGATGTTTCTACAACTTGATTGGAGTCCACCTGTGGTAAATTCAATTGATTGGACATGATTTTGGAAAGGCACACACCTGTCTATATAAGGTCCCACAGTTGACAGTGCATGTCAGAGCAAAAACCAATCCATGAGGTTGAAGGAATAGTCCGTAGAGCTCCGAGACAGGATTGTGTCGAGGCACAGATCTGGGGAAGGGTACCAAAACATTTCTGCAGCATTAAAGGTCCCCAAGAACACAGTGTCCTCCATCTTTCTATAATGGAGCTGGCCGCCCGGCCAAACTGAGCAATCGGGGGAGAAGGTCCTTGGTCAGGGAGGTGACCAAGAACCCAATAGTCACTCTGACATACTTTCCGAATGCACTGTATCTTTGTAGTAGTGACTGGATGTATTTAAGTGTAATTAATAACTTCACCATGCTCAAATTTGCTCAATTGCAATTACTTTGCCACTATGGCCTATTTATTGCCTTACCTCTTTACTCCATTTGCACACACTGTATACAGATGTTCTACTGTATTATTGACTGTACGTTTGTTTTACTCCATGTGTAACTCTGTGTTGTTGTTTTTGTCACACTGCTTTGCTTTATCTTGGCCAGGTCGCAGTTGCAAATGAGAACTTGTTCTCAACTGGCCTACCTGGTTAAATAAAGGACTTGTTCTCCACTGGCCGACCTGGTTAAATAAAGGACTTGTTCTCCACTGGCCCACCTGGTTAAATAAAGGACTTGTTCTCCACTGGCCGACCTGGTTAAATTAAATAAAAAGAGAATCCATGCAACTAATGTGACTCGAACTTATTTATGCGAAGTGGTTAAATACTTATTGACTCAACATTTCAGCTTTTTACATTTTTTGTATTACTTTGTTAAAATTTCTAGAAACATAATTCCACTTGGACATTACGGGGTAATGTGTGGAGGCCAGTCACCAACAAACTAAATGTAATCCATTTTAAATACTAAATGTAATCCATTTTAAATACTAAATGTAATCCATTTTAAACACAATGTAATCCATTTTAAATACTAAATGTAATCCATTTTAAATACTAAATGTAATCCATTTTAAATTGTGACACAACGAAATGTGGATAAAGTGGATGGGTGTGAATACTTACTGGAGGCGCTGTATGTGTTTTTTTTTAAATCCAGTGCCCTGAGTACATCAACCTCAAGAGCCTTAAGAGTCAAATGGTTCAGTGTTTCCTGTCCCATCGTTGATCTCAGTGGGTCTTTGACAAGCCAGCTGTAAAAAGAACCACTCCCCTGATGGTAACAGGTTAAGTCAAGAATATTTCGCACGGCAGATTCCTCTGTCTCAACATGTGAAGCAATTCCCTGGCAGATGTTTTCTCACTTTCTATCAGTTCTTTAAACTGGATGATTTCATCTGGACAATAATGTTGCAAATCAGATATATCCTCTGAAGGTTGAGTGTAGACTAACGTAGGTATTGTGAGGAAAGTGAAGGCACATTGGTTAAAGTCTTAAGAGGTTGTTCAGCTCTTTGTATGACTCATACCTCCTATCCAACTCGGCAATAAGTGTGTCAATCACAACAGTAAACCATAGCCATGTTATTACCTGGTACTCCCTGTATATAGCCATGTTATTACCTGGTACTTCCTGTATATAGCCATGTTATTACCTGGTACTTCCTGTATATAGCCATGTTATTACCTGGTACTTCCTGTATATAGCCATGTTATTACCTGGTACTCCCTGTATATAGCCATGTTATTACCTGGTACTCCCTGTATATAGCCATGTTATTACCTGGTACTCCCTGTATATAGCCATGTTATTACCTGGTACTCCCTGTATATAGCCATGTTATTACCTGGTACTTCCTGTATATAGCCATGTTATTACCTGGTACTCCCTGTATATAGCCATGTTATTACCTGGTACTTCCTGTATATAGCCATGTTATTACCTGGTACTCCCATGTATATAGCCATGTTATTACCTGGTACTTCCTGTATATAGCCATGTTATTACCTGGTACTCCCTGTATATAGCCATGTTATTACCTGGTACTTCCTGTATATAGCCATGTTATTACCTGGTACTCCCTGTATATAGCCATGTTATTACCTGGTACTTCCTGTATATAGCCATGTTATTACCTGGTACTTCCTGTATATAGCCATGTTATTACCTGGTACTCCCATGTATATAGCCATGTTATTACCTGGTACTTCCTGTATATAGCCATGTTATTACCTGGTACTCCCTGTATATAACCATGTTATTACCTGGTACTCCCTGTATATAGCCATGTTATTACCTGGTACTTCCTGTATATAACCATGTTATTACCTGGTACTCCCTGTATATAGCCATGTTATTACCTGGTACTTCCTGTATATAGCCATGTTATTACCTGGTACTTCCTGTATATAGCCATGTTATTACCTGGTACTTCCTGTATATAGCCATGTTATTACCTGGTACTCCCTGTATATAGCCATGTTATTACCTGGTACTTCCCTGTATATAGCCATGTTATTACCTGGTACTCCCTGTATATAGCCATGTTATTACCTGGTACTCCCTGTATATAGCCATGTTATTACCTGGTACTCCCTGTATATAGCCATGTTATTACCTGGTACTCCCTGTATATAACCATGTTATTACCTGGTACTCCCTGTATATAGCCATGTTATTACCTGGTACTCCCTGTATATAACCATGTTATTACCTGGTATCCCTGTATATAGCCATGTTATTACCTGGTACTTCCTGTATATAGCCATGTTATTACCTGGTACTCCCTGTATATAGCCATTGTATATAGCCATGTTATTACCTGGTACTTCCTGTATATAGCCATGTTATTACCTGGTACTCCCTGTATATAACCATGTTATTACCTGGTACTCCCTGTATATAGCCATGTTATTACCTGGTACTTCCTGTATATAACCATGTTATTACCTGGTACTCCCTGTATATAGCCATGTTATTACCTGGTACTTCCTGTATATAGCCATGTTATTACCTGGTACTTCCTGTATATAGCCATGTTATTACCTGGTACTTCCTGTATATAGCCATGTTATTACCTGGTACTCCCTGTATACAGCCATGTTATTACCTGGTACTTCCTGTATATAGCCATGTTATTACCTGGTACTTCCTGTATATAGCCATGTTATTACCTGGTACTCCCTGTATATAGCCATGTTATTACCTGGTACTTCCTGTATATAGCCATGTTATTACCTGGTACTCCCTGTATATAGCCATGTTATTACCTGGTACTTCCTGTATATAGCCATGTTATTGCCTGGTACTTCCTGTATATAGCCATGTTATTACCTGGTACTTCCTGTATATAGCCATGTTATTACCTGGTACTTCCTGTATATAGCCATGTTATTACCTGGTACTTCCTGTATATAACCATGTTATTACCTGGTACTCCCTGTATATAGCCATGTTATTACCTGGTATCCCTGTATATAACCATGTTATTACCTGGTACTTCCTGTATATAGCCATGTTATTACCTGGTACTCCCTGTATATAGCCATGTTATTACCTCATACCCCTGTATATAACCATGTTATTACCTGGTACTTCCTGTATATAGCCATGTTATTACCTGGTACTCCCTGTATATAGCCATGTTATTACCTGGTACTCCCTGTATATAACCATGTTATTACCTGGTACTCCCTGTATATAACCATGTTATTACCTGGTACTCCCTGTATATAGCCATGTTATTACCTGGTACTTCCTGTATATAGCCATGTTATTACCTGGTACTTCCTGTATATAGCCATGTTATTACCTGGTACTTCCTGTATATAGCCATGTTATTACCTGGTACTTCCTGTATATAGCCATGTTATTACCTGGTACTTCCTGTATATAGCCATGTTATTACCTGGTACTCCCTGTATATAGCCATGTTATTACCTGGTACTCCCTGTATATAGCCATGTTATTACCTGGTACTTCCTGTATATAGCCATGTTATTACCTGGTACTCCCTGTATATAGCCATGTTATTACCTGGTACTTCCTGTATATAGCCATGTTATTACCTGGTACTCCCTGTATATAGCCATGTTATTACCTGGTACTTCCTGTATATAGCCATGTTATTACCTGGTACTCCCTGTATATAGCCATGTTATTACCTGGTACTTCCTGTATATAGCCATGTTATTACCTGGTACTTCCTGTATATAGCCATGTTATTACCTGGTACTTCCTGTATATAGCCATGTTATTACCTGGTACTTCCTGTATATAGCCATGTTATTACCTGGTACTCCCTGTATATAACCATGTTATTACCTGGTACTCCCTGTATATAGCCATGTTATTACCTGGTACTTCCTGTATATAGCCATGTTATTACCTGGTACTCCCTGTATATAGCCATGTTATTACCTGGTACTTCCTGTATATAGCCATGTTATTACCTGGTACTTCCTGTATATAGCCATGTTATTACCTGGTACTCCCTGTATATAGCCATGTTATTACCTGGTACTTCCTGTATATAGCCATGTTATTACCTGGTACTTCCTGTATATAGCCATGTTATTACCTGGTACTTCCTGTATATAGCCATGTTATTACCTGGTACTTCCTGTATATAGCCATGTTATTACCTGGTACTTCCTGTATATAGCCATGTTATTACCTGGTACTCCCTGTATATAACCATGTTATTACCTGGTACTCCCTGTATATAGCCATGTTATTACCTGGTACTTCCTGTATATAACCATGTTATTACCTGGTACTCCCTGTATATAGCCATGTTATTACCTGGTACTTCCTGTATATAGCCATGTTATTACCTGGTACTTCCTGTATATAGCCATGTTATTACCTGGTACTTCCTGTATATAGCCATGTTATTACCTGGTACTTCCTGTATATAGCCATGTTATTACCTGGTACTTCCTGTATATAGCCATGTTATTACCTGGTACTCCCTGTATATAGCCATGTTATTACCTGGTACTCCCTGTATATAGCCATGTTATTACCTGGTACTCCCTGTATATAGCCATGTTATTACCTGGTACTTCCTGTATATAGCCATGTTATTACCTGGTACTCCCTGTATATAGCCATGTTATTACCTGGTACTTCCTGTATATAGCCATGTTATTACCTGGTACTTCCTGTATATAGCCATGTTATTACCTGGTACTTCCTGTATATAGCCATGTTATTACCTGGTACTTCCTGTATATAGCCATGTTATTACCTGGTACTTCCTGTATATAGCCATGTTATTACCTGGTACTTCCTGTATATAGCCATGTTATTACCTGGTACTTCCTGTATATAGCCATGTTATTACCTGGTACTTCCTGTATATAGCCATGTTATTACCTGGTACTTCCTGTATATAGCCATGTTATTACCTGGTACTTCCTGTATATAGCCATGTTATTACCTGGTACTTCCTGTATATAGCCATGTTATTACCTGGTACTTCCTGTATATAGCCATGTTATTACCTGGTACTCCCTGTATATAGCCATGTTATTACCTGGTACTTCCTGTATATAACCATGTTATTACCTGGTACTCCCTGTATATAGCCATGTTATTACCTGGTACTCCCTGTATATAGCCATGTTATTACCTGGTACTCCCTGTATATAGCCATGTTATTACCTGGTACTTCCTGTATATAGCCATGTTATTACCTGGTACTCCCTGTATATAGCCATGTTATTACCTGGTACTTCCTGTATATAGCCATGTTATTACCTGGTACTTCCTGTATATAGCCATGTTATTACCTGGTACTCCCTGTATATAGCCATGTTATTACCTGGTACTCCCTGTATATAGCCATGTTATTACCTGGTACTCCCTGGATATAGCCATGTTATTACCTGGTACTCCCTGTATATAGCCATGTTATTACCTGGTACTTCCTGTATATAGCCATGTTATTACCTGGTACTTCCTGTATATAGCCATGTTATTACCTGGTACTTCCTGTATATAGCCATGTTAACTCCTAATATTGTGTTTTACTTTAGTATTATTACTATGTTCTCTGCATTGTTCGGATAGGAGGTCAAGAAGCATGTCAGTATCCACCTGTTGTTTACCAAGCATGTGAGGAATAACCGTTGATTTGGACAAACCACAGGCTCGGTCTCTGATGACTCATCCTCGTCTTCTCTGTCCCTGATGGCTCATCCGCGTCTTCTCTGTCCCTGATGGCTCATCCGCGTCTTCTCTGTCTCTGATGACTCATCCGCGTCTTCTTTGTCCCTGATGGCTCATCCGCGTCTTCTCGGTCCCTGTCTCGATGTCAATCCGCTGGTCCCTGATTGGTTGTCGTTGTCCATCGTGTGTTGTTATGTTACCTCGTTACATGTTGATGTCATATGCCATAGGTTAACTAGTTACACTACGTTCATGTCATATGCCATAGGTTAGCTAGTTACATGTAGTTACCTCGTTACACTACGTTCATGTACCATATTTGGTAACAACTTTCTGATTGGATTATGGGTGATACGAGTACAGCATTCGCATTTATTAATGCAGTTTATTATTTTACAAAACAATTTGATCAGTTACCCAACAAGGCAGCCCCCCCCCCCCACAGTTACCCAATAGTCTCTCTCTCTCTCTCTCTCTCTCCTCACTCACTCACTCACTCACTCACTCACTCACTCACTCACTCACTCACTCACTCACTCACTCACACACACACACACACACACACACACACAGACCCACCCCGTCAAACAGCACAAGACACGGGTTCAGTCTGCATGGTCAACTCAGACACACGAAACAATGTCGATAACCATGTGGTTTCCACTTTGATCTTAATATAAATACACAAGCGTTCTCTAATTACAATATTAGTTTGTGTTTCTTACATCTGCAAAACAGCTAGTTTGTATTTTCTTAGCAAGTTGAGCTAAATCGTGTTAGCCGCTAATCGCTAACTGGCTAATAAAAGTAGTGAGTCAGAGCAAACTGATACCAGTGGTGGCGGAGGCTTTAATCAGCATGTTGTTTGTGCAACAGTATCTTCTAAATCAAAGAGGAATAGGCGAAGCATGAATAGGTTATCTATATGAATAAAGATTTAATGTAGCCAAAGATTATAGGGTCCCCTAGGAAAACACTGAACATCACTTTGGTTCCTACCCTGTCAAAAATAACTCCTCCATGGCATTTTCATTCGTTGTCATGTGTAACGGCTGTCATCGGATTTAGACCAAAACGCAGCGGGGAAACGTTCACTCATCTTCTTTATTGTATTCGGACAAGAGGGAGAACCAAAACAAACACGTACACAAAGAAACCACAACGACTAATCACAGGCTGGTAAGGCACAAGGCTATACACAGAACAATCTCCCACAAAGCACTCAACAAACACACACCTATATATATAGGACTCTCAATCAGAGGCAACTAGAAAACACCTGCCTCCAATTGAGAGTCCAACCCCAATTAACAAAACATAGAAACACAAAAGACTAGACAGAACATAGAAATACACTAACATATAACAGTGCCCCAAAACCCCCGGAACACATAAATCAAATACTAATACTAAACAAACCACCACCCTGAACCACATAAAACAAACACCCCCTGCCACGTCCTGACCAAACTACAATACAAATAACCCCTATTACTGGTCAGGACGTGACATCATGTCAACACTGTATTCAAAGTACCCACTATTATTTATATAGAATTACAATAAACATATTTCCATGATTCCAAAAGTTCACCCAAGTGTTTTGATCTAAATCGCAATTGCAACATTTGGTTAATTAAAAATAAGGCCTAGTATTTTTTCCCCATATCGTGACAGTGTGGAAATGATCTCACATGAGTGCAGGAAATGGAGAAATGGATGGAAATGCAGGAAATTATTTTAGGTAGAGGTTGAATTGAACAGTATAAACCAATCAAAATGGAGAAAGTCACATTGGAATCATTTAGAATATATGTGTTGCCACTCTAAGGTCACAAACTACTAATAAAGCAAATTTAGAAATCAAAAACATAAAACACATATGATATTTGAGGCATAACGTCCAACCCCATGTCAAGCAGTGAGGCCGGAATAACAGCAAAGTAGCTGCATTTGTTTCAGCTGTTTTCTAGTGACATTTATTTGGGTTCATCCATAACAATGAGTTGATGAGGCACGATTTCACCTGGCGTAGAAAATGTTCTCTCTCATCAGGACACTGTTGTTCAGAGGAGCTAGCCAACCACACAGCCAACCACACAGCCACCCGCACAGCCACCCACACAGCCAACCACACAGCCAACCACACAGCCAACCACACAGCCAACCACACAGCCACCCACACAGCCACCCACACAGCCAACCACACAGCCAACCACACAGCCACCCGCACAGCCACCCACACAGCCACCCACACAGCCAACCACACAGCCACGCACACAGCTAACAACACAGCCACCCGCACAGCCAACCGCACAGCCAACCGCACAGCCACCCGCACAGCCACCCACACAGCCAACCACACAGCCAACCACACAGCCACCCACACAGCCACCCACACAGCCAACCACACAGCCAACCACACAGCCAACCACACAGCCACCCACACAGCCAACCACACAGCCACCCACACAGCCAACCACACAGCCACCCACACAGCCACCCACACAGCCACCCACACAGCCAACAACACAGCCAACCACACAGCCAACCACACAGCCAACAACACAGCCACCCACACAGCCAACCACACAGCCAACCACACAGCTAACAACACAGCCAACCACACAGCCAACCACACAGCCAACCACACAGCCACCCACACAGCCAACCACACAGCCACCCACACAGCCAACCACACAGCCACCCACACAGCCACCCACACAGCCAACCACACAGCCAACCACACAGCCAACCACACAGCCAACAACACAGCCACCCACACAGCCAACCACACAGCTAACAACACAGCCAACCACACAGCTAACAACACAGCCAACCACACAGCTAACAACACAGCCAACAACACAGCCAACCACACAGCTAACAACACAGCTAACAACACAGCCAACACAATCACTTCAAACTGAAGCTGGAAAGACTGCAAACTAGCTGCACTTCGTTTCATGTTACCATATTTCTTCGTATATGTCCATAATGATGCCAGGTAATTCATGATTTCGACTGGCTGAGAAACGCTGCCTGTCTGCCTGCCTCGTCCCGACTTCCGACATGTTCATTACTATGGGACAGCTGGAGGTCGAATTTGAATATTGAAACAATGTTGCAAATGTCAGAGAGACAGACAGCAAGGTTTATACAAATCTCCGCTGTTATAAACTAAATGTTAGTCTAAAAGAAATGTGAGATAATGTCTAGATGCTTTTTATAGTGGACATCAAGTTTATAAATTGCCTGGCTGGGCTGATGAGACAGTGGATTGCGCAGTCCGATGGAACAGAGTAAATAGGCATTTCAACGGCATCGATTTAGCTAGTGGTAACTTCTGGAATAGACAACGGCTGGAATGCAGTTTTAACCAATCAGCATTCAGGACTAGACCCACCCATTGTATAATTAAGCAATAAGGCCCGTAGGGGTGTGGCATATGGTCAATATACCACGGCTAATGGCTGTTCTTAGGCACGACGCAATGCAGAGAATGATAGTCGAATAACAAATGATAGTCCCGCTAAACACAAACCACAAGGGATGTCGTATCGCTGCAGAATGCTGTGGAGGCCATGCTGGTTAAGTGTGCCTTGAATTCTAAATAAATCACAGACAGTGTCACCAGCAAAGTGCTCCCATGCCATCACACCTCCTCCTCCATGCTTCACGGTGGGAACCGTTCCTACTCTGCATCTCACAAAGACACGGCGGTTGGAACCAAAAATCTCAAATTTGGACTCATCAGACTAAAGGACAGACACAAGTAATTTTTCCAACAATTGTTTACAGATTATTTCACTTATAATTCACTGTATCACAATTTCAGTGGGTCAGAAGTTTACATACACTAAGTTGACTGTGCCTTTAAACAGCTTGGAAAATTCCAGAAAATATGTCATGGCTCTAGAAGCTTCTGATAGGCTAATTGACATAATTTGAGTAAATTGGAGGTGTACCTGTGGATGTATTTCAAGGCCTACCTTCAAACTCAGTGCCTACCTTCAAACTCAGTGCCTCTTTGCTTGACATCATGGGAAAATCAAAAGAAATCAGGCAAGACCTCAGAAAAAAAACTGTAGACCTCCACAAGTCTGGTTCATCCTTGGGAGCAATTTCCAAATGCCTGAAGGTACCAAGTTCATCTGTACAAACAATAGGAGGCAAGTATAAACATCATGGGACCACGCAGCCGTCATACCGCTCAGGAAGGAGACGTGTTTTGTCTCCTAGAGATGAACGTACTTTGGTGCGAAAAGTGCAAATCAATCCCAGAACAACAGCAAAGGACCTTGTGAAGATGCTGGAGGAAACGGGTACTAAAGTATCTATATCCACAGTAAAACGAGTCCTATATCAACATAACCTGAAAGGCCGCTCAGCAAGGAAGAAGCCACTGCTCCAAAACCGTCAGAAAAAGCCAGACTATGGTTTGCAACTGCACATGGGGACAAAGATCGTACTTTTTGGAGAAATGTCCTCTGGTCTGATGAAACAAAAATAGAACTGTTTGGCCATAATGACCATCGTTATGTTTGGAGGAAAAAGGGGGAGGCTTGCAAGCTGAAGAACACCATCCCAACCGTGAAGCACGGGGGTGGCAGCATCATGTTGTGGGGGTGCTTTGCTGCAGGAGGGACTGGTGCACTTCACAAAATAGATGACATCATGAGGAAGGAAAATTATGTGGATATATTGAAGCAACATCTCAAGACATTTGTCAGGAAGTTAAAGCTTGGTCGCAAATGGGTCTTCCAAATGGACAATGACCCCAAGCATACTTCCAAAGTTGTGGCAAAATGGCTTAAGGACAACAAAGTCAAGGTATTGGAGTGGCCATCACAAAGCCCTGATCTCAATCCTATAGAAAATTTGTGGGCAGAACTGAAAAAACGAGTGCGAGCAAGGAGGCCTACAAACCTGACTCAGTTACACCAGCTCTGTCAGGAGGAATGGGACAAAATTCACCCAACTTATTGTGGGAAGCTTGCGGAAAGCTACCCGAAACGTTTGACCCAAGTTAAACAATTTAAAGGCAATGCTAACAAATACTAATTGAGTGTATGTGAACTTCTGACCCACTGGGAAAGTGATGAAAGAAATAAAAGCTGAAAAACATCATTCTCTGTACTATTATTCTGACATTTCACATTCTTAAAATAAAGTGGTGATCCTAACTGACCTAAGTCAGGGAATTTTTACTAGGATTAAATGTCAGGAATTGTATAAAACTGAGTTTAAATGTAATTTGGCTGATGTGTATGTAAACTTCCGACTTCAACTGGTGCAGGGTAGAGTACTGGGTGGAGGCCAGCTAGTGGAGACTATTTAACAGTCTGATGGCCTGGATATAGAATCTGATTTTCAGTCTCTCGGTCCCAGCTTTGATGCCCCTGTACTGTCTCCACCTTTTAGATCAGCGATGGGCAACTTGCGGGCCGGCTCCCCTTTTAGAAAAAGAATTGCAACAAACTGCAGCATATTCTCTACGCCCCAATTGCATAAAAATTAACTCTAAAACTTCCCAAAAATATTTCTGCTGTCAAGAGGAGCTGCTGAAATGTTTTGGCTCCTACCCCCATCCCTGGTGTGGATCATTTCACGTTGTCACTAATGTTCACGCCGAGGAACTGGAAGCTTTTCAATCTCTCCACTGCGGCCTCGGCGATGTTCTGAAGTCCACGATCAGCTCCTTCGTTTTTTTTTTATTTTGAGGGAGAAGTTATTTTCCTGGTCAGGCCTACCGCTGTTGTATCGTCTGCAAACTTGATAAGAGAGTTGGAGACGTGCATGATCCTTCAGTCTTGGGTAAACAGGGAGTACAGGAGGGCCCTGTATTGAGGATCAGCGTAGTGGAGGTGTTGCCTACTTTATAACTACGTTGGATTACTGATAAATTATGATTTATTAAAGGGTAGGCGGCCCGTTAGGAAGTCCAGTTTTATAGAACTGTAGTCCTCCTGTGATGAAGCCAAAGTTGACAGAATATTAAAGGGATTCTATACTGAGCACTAATATAAAAGGCAACATGGAAAGTGTTTCATGAGGTGAAATAAAGGATCCCTGAAATGTTCCATACTCAAAAAAAGCTTTTTTCTCTCAATTTCTTTTGGCATAAAATGGGTTTACAAACCTGTTAGTGAGCATTTCACCTTTGCCAAGATAATCCATCCACCTAACAGGTGTCACATATCAAGAAGCTGATTAAACAGCATGGCCATTACACAGGTGCACCTTGTGCTGGGGACAATAAAAGGCCACTCTAAAATGTGCAATTTTATCACAACACAATGCCACAGATGTCTCAAGTTTAGAGGGAGCGTGGAATTGTCATGCTGACTGCAGGATTATCCACCAGAGCTGTTGAGAATTGAATGTTAATTTCTCTACCATAAGCCGCCTCCAACGTCGCTTTAGAGAATTTGGCAGTACGTCCAACCGGCCTCACAACCACAGGCCATGTAACCACGCCAGTCCAGGACCTCCACATCCGGGTTCTTCACCTGCAGGATCATCTGAGGGGGGTGGAGGGGGGGGTGCTGAGAAGTATTTATGTCTGTAATAAAGCCCTTTTGTGGGGAAAAAATAATTCTGATTGGCTGGGCCTGGCTGCCCAGTGGGTGGGCCTATCCCCTCTGTGCCCCTGCCAGTCATGTGAAATCATTACAGAATGTTAGTGATTCTAGAATGTTAGATTACAGAATGTTAGATTACAGAATGTTAGTGATTCTAGAATGTTAGATTACAGAATGTTAGTGATTACAGAATGTTAGATTACAGAATGTTAGATTACAGAATGTTAGTGATTCTAGAATGTTAGTGATTCTAGAATGTTAGATTACAGAATGTTAGTGATTCTAGAATGTTAGATTACAGAATGTTAGATTGAACAATGTTAGGGCTCAGTCACACCAATAGCATTTGCTGGCAGAGAGTATTTATCACCTCTGAATGTAACCGATGTGAAATGGCTAGTTAGTTAGCGGTGGTGCGCGCTAGTAGCATTTCAATCGGTGATGTCACTCGCTCTGAGACTTGAAGTAGGGTTTCCCCTTGCGTCGCAAGGGCCGCGGCTTTTGTGGCGCGATGGGTAACGATACTTCGTGGGGTGTCAGTTGTTGATGTGTGCAAGGGTCCCTGGTTCGAGCCCAGGTTGGGGCGAAGAGAGGGACGGAACCTACACTGTTACATTGATGCTGTTGACCCGGATCATTGGTTGCTGCGGAAAAGGAGGAGGTCAAAGGGGGGGTGAGTGTAACCGATGTGAAATGGCTAGTTAGTTAGCGATGGTGCGCGCTAATAGCATTTCAATCAGTGACGTCACTCGCTCTGAGACTTGAAGTAGGGTTTCCCCTTGCGTTGCAAGGGCCGCGGCTGTTGTGGCGCGATGGGTAACGATGCTTCGTGGGGTGTCAGTTGTTGATGTGTGCAAGGGTCCCTGGTTCGAGCCCGGGTTGGGGCGAAGAGAGGGACGGAACCTACACTGTTACATGAACATAATTTGCGAACTGAGTGTGCACCGATTTTGTGCAGAATCGCCTGAAAAAGCCACAAAAAAAGATGTCAGCCAGACGTCTGCGGCAGGTGCTCCCTAAAACACAGCATGCTGAACAATCGGCAGACGAAATCTAGATCCAAATTCGGTGCGATGTGTAACGATGCTTCGTGGGGTGTCAGTTGTTGATGTGTACGAGCCTTCGGAGAGTGGTTCTAGAATGTCTATCAACTGAGGAATGTTGGGGAGGAACCTCCCGTGGAGGAGGGAAAAACAGCATCTCAATAATATAATACAGCTGTAGAGGTCTCAATAATATAATACAGCTGTAGAGGTCTCAATAATATAATACAGCTGTAGAGGTCTCAATAATATAATACAGCTGTAGAGGTCTCAATAATATAATACAGCTGTAGAGGTCTCAATAATATAATACAGCTGTAGAGGTCTCAATAATATATTACAGCTGTAGAGGTCTCAATAATATAATACAGCTGTAGAGGTCTCAATAATATAATACAGCTGTAGAGGTCTCAATAATATATTACAGCTGTAGAGGTCTCAATAATATAATACAGCTGTAGAGGTCTCAATAATATAATACAGCTGTAGAGGTCTCAATAATATAATACAGCTGTAGAGGTCTCAATAATATATTACAGCTGTAGAGGTCTCAATAATATAATACAGCTGTAGAGGTCTCAATAATATAATACAGCTGTAGAGGTCTCAATAATATAATACAGCTGTAGAGGTCTTATCATGGTCCTCTGTGTGTCTCTACACACACACACACACACACACACACACACACACACACACACACACACACACACACACTGTCAGTCTACACACACTCTGTCAGTCTACACACACACACACAGTCAGTCTACACACACACACTCTGTCAGTCTACACACACACACTCTGTCAGTCAACACACACACACACACTCTGCCAGTCTACACACACACCCACACAAACACACACACACACACACACACACACACTGTCAGTCTACACACATTCTGTTAGTCTACACACTGGTGAAATGAAGGTTGGAGAGTAAACTGAGTACAGGAGTGGAGAGTAGAGAAACACACTGGCCTGTCTGAACAGGAGGAGTGGAGAGTAGAGATACACACTGGCCTGTCTGAACAGGAGGAGTGGAGAGTAGAGATACACACTGGCCTGTCTGAACAGGAGTGGAGAGTAGAGAAACACACTGGCCTGTCTGAACAGGAGGAGTGGAGAGTAGAGATACACACTGGCCTGTCTGAACAGGAGGAGTGGAGAGTAGAGATACACACTGGCCTGTCTGAACAGGAGTGGAGAGTAGAGATACACACTGGCCTGTCTGAACAGGAGTGGAGAGTAGAGATACACACTGGCCTGTCTGAACAGGAGTGGAGAGTAGAGAAACACACTGGCCTGTCTGAACAGGAGGAGTGGAGAGTAGAGATACACACTGGCCTGTCTGAACAGGAGGAGTGGAGAGTAGAGATACACACTGGCCTGTCTGAACAGGGGCAGGACGGTGGAGAGTAGAGATACACACTGGCCTGTCTGAACAGGAGGAGTGGAGAGTAGAGATACACACTGGCCTGTCTGAACAGGAGGAGTGGAGAGTAGAGATACACACTGGCCTGTCTGAACAGGAGGAGTGGAGAGTAGAGATACACACTGGCCTGTCTGAACAGGAGGAGTGGAGAGTAGAGATACACACTGGCCTGTCTGAACAGGAGGAGTGGAGAGTAGAGATACACACTGGCCTGTCTGAACAGGAGTGGAGAGTAGAGATACACACTGGCCTGTCTGAACAGGAGGAGTGGAGAGTAGAGATACACACTGGCCTGTCTGAACAGGAGGAGTGGAGAGTAGAGATACACACTGGCCTGTCTGAACAGGAGGAGTGGAGAGTAGAGATACACACTGGCCTGTCTGAACAGCAGGAGTGGAGAGTAGAGATACACACTGGCCTGTCTGAACAGGAGTGGAGAGTAGAGATACACACTGGCCTGTAGGAACAGGAGTGGAGAGTAGAGATACACACTGGCCTGTCTGAACAGGAGGAGTGGAGAGTAGAGATACACACTGGCCTGTCTGAACAGGAGTGGAGAGTAGAGATACACACTGGCCTGTCTGAACAGGAGTGGAGAGTAGAGATACACACTGGCCTGTCTGAACAGGAGGAGTGGAGAGTAGAGAAACACACTGGCCTGTCTGAACAGGAGGAGTGGAGAGTAGAGATACACACTGGCCTGTCTGAACATGAGGAGTGGAGAGTAGAGATACACACTGGCCTGTCTGAACAGGAGTGGAGAGTAGAGATACACACTGGCCTGTCTGAACAGGAGTGGAGAGTAGAGATACACACTGGCCTGTCTGAACAGGAGTGGAGAGTAGAGATACACACTGGCCTGTCTGAACAGGAGGAGTGGAGAGTAGAGAAACACACTGGCCTGTCTGAACAGGAGTGGAGAGTAGAGATACACACTGGCCTGTCTGAACAGGAGGAGTGGAGAGTAGAGATACACACTGGCCTGTCTGAACAGGAGTGGAGAGTAGAGATACACACTGGCCTGTCTGAACAGGAGTGGAGAGTAGAGATACACACTGGCCTGTCTGAACAGGAGTGGAGAGTAGAGATACACACTGGCCTGTCTGAACAGGAGTGGAGAGTAGAGATACACACTGGCCTGTCTGAACAGGAGTGGAGAGTAGAGATACACACTGGCCTGTCTGAACAGGAGTGGAGAGTAGAGATACACACTGGCCTGTCTGAACAGGAGTGGAGAGTAGAGATACACACTGGCCTGTCTGAACAGGAGTGGAGAGTAGAGATACACACTGGCCTGTCTGAACAGGAGGAGTGGAGAGTAGAGATACACACTGGCCTGTCTGAACAGGAGTGGAGAGTAGAGATACACACTGGCCTGTCTGAACAGGAGTGGAGAGTAGAGATACACACTGGCCTGTCTGAACAGGAGGAGTGGAGAGTAGAGATACACACTGGCCTGTCTGAACAGGAGTGGAGAGTAGAGATACACACTGGCCTGTAGGAACAGGAGTGGAGAGTAGAGATACACACTGGCCTGTCTGAACAGGAGGAGTGGAGAGTAGAGATACACACTGGCCTGTCTGAACATGAGGAGTGGAGAGTAGAGATACACACTGGCCTGTCTGAACAGGAGTGGAGAGTAGAGATACACACTGGCCTGTCTGAACAGGAGTGGAGAGTAGAGATACACACTGGCCTGTCTGAACAGGAGGAGTGGAGAGTAGAGAAACACACTGGCCTGTCTGAACAGGAGTGGAGAGTAGAGATACACACTGGCCTGTCTGAACAGGAGGAGTGGAGAGTAGAGATACACACTGGCCTGTCTGAACAGGAGTGGAGAGTAGAGATACACACTGGCCTGTCTGAACAGGAGTGGAGAGTAGAGATACACACTGGCCTGTAGGAACAGGAGGAGTGGAGAGTAGAGAAACACACTGGCCTGTCTGAACAGGAGTGGAGAGTAGAGATACACACTGGCCTGTCTGAACAGGAGTGGAGAGTAGAGATACACACTGGCCTGTCTGAACAGGAGGAGTGGAGAGTAGAGATACACACTGGCCTGTCTGAACAGGAGTGGAGAGTAGAGATACACACTGGCCTGTAGGAACAGGAGTGGAGAGTAGAGATACACACTGGCCTGTCTGAACAGGAGGAGTGGAGAGTAGAGATACACACTGGCCTGTCTGAACATGAGGAGTGGAGAGTAGAGATACACACTGGCCTGTCTGAACAGGAGTGGAGAGTAGAGATACACACTGGCCTGTCTGAACAGGAGTGGAGAGTAGAGATACACACTGGCCTGTCTGAACAGGAGGAGTGGAGAGTAGAGAAACACACTGGCCTGTCTGAACAGGAGTGGAGAGTAGAGATACACACTGGGATCCAGAGAGTTATATTACTCTGAGGGTTGACTGTACCCATATTGGGATCCAGAGTTATATTACTCTGAGGGTTGACTGTAACCATATTGGGATCCAGAGAGTTATATTACTCTGAGGGTTGACTGTAACCATATTGGGATCCAGAGTTATATTACTCTGAGGGTTGACTGTAACCATATTGGGATCCAGAGTTATATTACTCTGAGGGTTGACTGTAACCATATTGGGATCCAGAGAGTTTGAAACCACACTGTGATAAAATAGTATTTATTGCTTTATAGGTACAATAGAAAAGCTTTTTTTAATATGAAAAACTCCAGCAATAGTTATATTTTACATAAAAGGAAAACACATTGGTAAAGTAAATATATTTGAAGATAATCACAACATATAATACAGTATTTGTAAAGATAAATGGTAATAATGTGGACAGTTTGAATAAATGTCTTGCAATAAGATATTTTCTTATAAAAATACATCTGAAGGCACTCAGGCAATCTTTAGACAAAATTGGAAGCTTTATACATAATGGTGGGAAGGCTATATAAGGGTTGCAAAATGACGCTAACTTTCCCAAAATTCCCGTTGGAAGATTCCCAGAATCAGGAGAGAACAGACCTAAACAGGAAATCCAGAATCCACCAACCAGGACTTTAAGAAAAACCTGGTAATTTTAAGGAAGTCCTGGGAACTTTGCAACCTCAGGTAAGGCTTTCTTACATAGTGGTTTTCTACAGAGTACTAAGAAGATAAAACACCAAACATACACAGATCTTAACGTGATCATAACAGCATTACAGGGATTCACCTGTCCCTTGTTAACGCTCTTTGTGACGTCGATCTGACCGCATGACTCTAATGCGGCGTGGCATTTCATCTCTGTCCTCCCCCTGGCTCCGCTCTGTGTTGTGTATCACATGATGTTGCAGCCCTGCAGACATTTCGTTGGCCCCTCTCTGTCTGATGCCAGTATTTCGAGATTAACCTTGTCTGCTACTGTGAGAAACCATAGCTTTTTGTCTGGTCTGGTCATCATGTGTAACTCAACATCTAATTCAGATGTCAGTATGGTAAGTTTTAAGATAGCTTTGCTTCACTCTATGGTAAGTATTAGGGATAGCTTTGCTTTGCTTTGCTTCACTCTATGGTAAGTATTAGGACTAGCTTTGCTTTGCTTCACTCTATGGTAAGTATTAGGATAGCTTTGCTTTGCTTCACTCCATGGTAAGTATTAGGATAGCTTTGCTTCACTCTATGGTAAGTATTAGGATAGCTTTGCTTCACTCTATGGTAAGTATTAGGACTAGCTTTGCTTTGCTTCACTCTATGGTAAGTATTAGGGATAGCTTTGCTTTGCTTCACTCTATGGTAAGTATTAGGGATAGCTTTGCTTTGCTTCACTCCATGGTAAGTATTAGGGATAGCTTTGCTTTGCTTCACTCTATGGTAAGTATTAGGACTAGCTTTGCTTTGCTTCACTCCATGGTAAGTATTAGGGATAGCTTTGCTTTGCTTCACTCTATGGTAAGTATTAGGATAGCTTTGCTTTGCTTCACTCTATGGTAAGTATTAGGATAGCTTTGCTTTGCTTCACTCTATGGTAAGTATTAGGGATAGCTTTGCTTTGCTTCACTCCATGGTAAGTATTAGGGATAGCTTTGCTTTGCTTCACTCCATGGTAAGTATTAGGATAGCTTTGCTTTGCTTCACTCTATGGTAAGTATTAGGGATAGCTTTGCTTCACTCTATGGTAAGTATTAGGATAGCTTTGCTTTGCTTCACTCTATGGTAAGTATTAGGGATAGCTTTGCTTCACTCTATGGTAAGTATTAGGGATAGCTTTGCTTCACTCTATGGTAAGTATTAGGATAGCTTTGCTTCACTCTATGGTAAGTATTAGGGATAGCTTTGCTTCACTCTATGGTAAGTATTAGGGATAGCTTTGCTTCACTCTATGGTAAGTATTAGGGATAGCTTTGCTTCACTCTATGGTAAGTATTAGGATAGCTTTGCTTTGCTTCACTCTATGGTAAGTATTAGGATAGCTTTGCTTTGCTTCACTCTATGGTAAGTATTAGGGATAGCTTTGCTTTGCTTCACTCTATGGTAAGTATTAGGATAGCTTTGCTTTGCTTCACTCTATGGTAAGTATTAGGGATAGCTTTGCTTTGCTTCACTCCATGGTAAGTATTAGGGATAGCTTTGCTTTGCTTCACTCTATGGTAAGTATTAGGGATAGCTTTGCTTTGCTTCACTCCATGGTAAGTATTAGGGATAGCTTTGCTTTGCTTCACTCCATGGTAAGTATTAGGATAGCTTTGCTTTGCTTCACTCTATGGTAAGTATTAGGGATAGCTTTGCTTCACTCTATGGTAAGTATTAGGATAGCTTTGCTTTGCTTCACTCTATGGTAAGTATTAGGGATAGCTTTGCTTCACTCTATGGTAAGTATTAGGATAGCTTTGCTTTGCTTCACTCTATGGTAAGTATTAGGGATAGCTTTGCTTCACTCTATGGTAAGTATTAGGGATAGCTTTGCTTCACTCTATGGTAAGTATTAGGATAGCTTTGCTTTGCTTCACTCTATGGTAAGTATTAGGGATAGCTTTGCTTCACTCTATGGTAAGTATTAGGGATAGCTTTGCTTCACTCTATGGTAAGTATTAGGATAGCTTTGCTTCACTCTATGGTAAGTATTAGGGATAGCTTTGCTTCACTCTATGGTAAGTATTAGGGATTGCTTGGGTCATTGGGTTGTTTTCGTCCGATGCAGGCTGTCTGTTTCAGTGCTACACAGTGATGTCACAGCAATGTCGACCCGTCAGTCCCAGTAAGAACATGTGACATGTGAGGGGATGGGGTTGGGTTGGGTTTAGGAGGAGAGGGGGTGGGACTGGGTTTAGGAGGAGAGGGGATGGGGCTGGGGCTGGGTTTAGGAGGAGAGGGGATGGGGCTGGGGCTGGGTTTAGGAGGAGAGGGGATGGGGTTGGGTTGGGTTTAGGAGGAGAGGGGATGGGGTTGGGTTGGGTTTAGGAGGAGAGGGGATGGGGTTGGGTTGGGTTTAGGAGGAGAGGGGATGGGGTTGGGTTGGGTTTAGGAGGAGAGGGGGTGGGACTGGGTTTAGGAGGAGAGGGGATGGGGCTGGGTTTAGAAGGAGAGGGGATGGGGTTGGGGTTGGGTTTAGGAGGAGAGGGGATGGGGTTGGGGTTGGGTTGGGTTTAGGAGGAGAGGGGATGGGGTTGGGGTTGGGTTTAGGAGGAGAGGGGATGGGGTTGGGGTTGGGTTTAGGAGGAGAGGGGATGGGGTTGGGGTTGGGTTTAGGAGGAGAGGGGATGGGGTTGGGGTTGGGTTTAGGAGGAGAGGGGATGGGGCTGGGGTTGGGTTTAGGAGGAGAGGGGATGGGGATGGGGTTGGGTTTAGGAGGAGAGGGGATGGGGTTGGGGTTGGGTTTAGGAGGAGAGGGGATGGGGTTGGGGTTGGGTTTAGGAGGAGAGGGGATGGGGTTGGGTTGGGTTTAGGAGGAGAGGGGTTGGGGTTGGGTTGGGTTTAGGAGGAGAGGGGTTGGGGTTGGGTTGGGTTTAGGAGGAGAGTGGATGGGACTGGGGTTGGGTTTAGGAGGAGAGGGGGTGGGGTTGGGTTTAGGAGGAGAGGGGATGGGGTTGGGTTGGGTTTAGGAGGAGAGGGGATGGGGTTGGGTTGGGTTTAGGAGGAGAGGGGATGGGGTTGGGGTTGGGTTGGGTTTAGGAGGAGAGGGGATGGGGTTGGGGTTGGGTTTAGGAGGAGAGGGGATGGGGTTGGGTTGGGTTTAGGAGGAGAGGGGATGGGGTTGGGTTTAGGAGGAGAGGGGATGGGGTTGGGTTTAGGAGGAGAGGGGATGGGGTTGGGGTTGGGTTGGGTTTAGGAGAAGAGGGGGTGGGGATGGGGTTGGGTTGGGTTTAGGAGGAGAGGGGATAGGGTTGGGTTGGGTTGGGTTTAGGAGGAGAGGGGTTGGGTTGGGTTTAGGAGGAGAGGAGAGGGGATGGGGCTGGGGTTGGGTTTAGGAGGAGAGGGGATGGGGTTGGGGTTGGGTTTAGGAGGAGAGGGGATGGGGTTGGGGTTGGGTTTAGGAGGAGAGGGGATGGGGCTGGCGTTGGGTTTAGGAGGAGAGGGGATGGGGTTGGGTTGGGTTTAGGAGGAGAGGGGATGGGGTTGGGTTGGGTTTAGGAGGAGAGGGGATGGCGTTGGGTTTAGGAGGAGAGGGGATGGGGTTGGGGTTGGGTTTAGGAGGAGAGGGGATGGGGTTGGGGTTGGGTTTAGGAGGAGAGGGGATGGGGTTGGGTTGGGTTTAGGAGGAGAGGGGATGGGGCTGGGGTTGGGTTTAGGAGGAGAGGGGGTGGGGTTGGGTTTAGGAGGAGAGGGGATGGGGTTGGGTTGGGTTTAGGAGGAGAGGGGATGGCGTTGGGTTTAGGAGGAGAGGGGATGGGGCTGGGGTTGGGTTTAGGAGGAGAGGGGATGGGGTTGGGGTTGGGTTTAGGAGGAGAGGGGATGGGGTTGGGTTGGGTTTAGGAGGAGAGGGGATGGGGTTGGGTTGGGTTTAGGAGGAGAGGGGATGGGGTTGGGTTGGGTTTAGGAGGAGAGGGGATGGGGTTGGGGTTGGGTTTAGGAGGAGAGGGGATGGGGTTGGGTTGGGTTTAGGAGGAGAGGGGATGGGGTTGGGTTGGGTTTAGGAGGAGAGGGGATGGGGTTGGGTTGGGTTTAGGAGGAGAGGGGATGGGGTTGGGTTGGGTTTAGGAGGAGAGGGGATGGGGTTGGGTTGGGTTTAGGAGGAGAGGGGATGGGGCTGGGGTTGGGTTTAGGAGGAGAGGGGGTGGGACTGGGGCTGGGTTGGGTTTAGCTGGACTGGACAGGAGGGAAGGGCTAGTGTTTGTGCATGCATGAATGTACCTGTGTGTGCGTGAGTGTTTGTTTAGGTGGAGGTGTATTTCTGACTGGAACGAGAGCTTGTTCTGTCGAGTTCGTTGCCATGACAGCTTCCCTTCCAGCGGACACCGTCTCTCTCTGGAATCACATTCCTGCTCCTCGTACACCAGCAGCACAGACATGACTACAGACACAGGAATACGAGTTAGAAACTAAAGCTGAATTTTGGTACATTGCAATCCCTTTATCTCTTTCATGAAATGGAGGTAGAGGGTTCATGACAGCCGCAGATTATATAGAGGTAGAGGGTTCATGACAGACACAGATTAAATAGAGGTAGAGGGTTCATGACAGCCACAGATTAAATAGAGGGTTCATGACAGCCGCAGATTAAATAGAGGCTTCATGACAGCCACAGATTAAATAGAGGGTTCATGACAGCCGCAGATTAAATAGAGGTAGAGGGTTCATGACAGCTGCAGATTAAATAGAGGGTTCATGACAGCCGCAGATTAAATAGAGGGTTCATGACAGCCGCAGATTAAATAGAGGTAGAGGGTTCATGACAGCTGCAGATTAAATAGAGGTAGAGGGTTCATGACAGTGGTGATTGTCTGTCTCACACCATCTCTCTCTCTCTCTGTCTCTCTCACTCACTCTGTCTCTCTCTCTCTCTCTCTGTCTCTCTCTCTGTCTCTCTCTCTCTCTGTCTCTCTCTCTCTCACACTCTCACTCTCTCTGTCTCTCTCTCTCTCTGTCTCTCTCTCTCTCACACTCTCACTCTCTCTCTCACACTCTCACTCTGTTTCTCTCTCTCTCTCACTCTGTCTCTCTCTCTCTCTCTCTCTCTCTCACTCTCTCTCTCTCTCTCTCACTCTCTCTCTCTCTCTTGCTCTCTGTTTCACCCCTTATTTCTCTCTCTCCCTGTCACACTCTCTCACACACACGCATTCTCTCACCTTGAAACAGTTTTTGAACTTCTGGCTGACGAAGTAGAGAGCGACGGGGTTGATACAGGAGTTGAGCGACGCCATGTTGATACCGATATAATCCATCACTAGCAGGAAACTACAGGGGTTATAGGTCAGGGGTCAGCATCGCATCAACAGGAAGTCGGGAAACCACAGAACAATGGATCGCCGGGGGCGGGCACGGCGTGTGTTTACCTGAGGAGTTCACAGCGGTTGGGGTCGTTCTGATCATAGACCGTTTTCTTCAGGATGCGGCTGAGATGGATCGGTAGCCAGCACAGAGCAAAGATCACCACCAAGCAGAAGACTGTTTTAGCCACCTCGCGACGCTACACAGACACATACAAGGGGGGTTAGGCTTTTTACACAGCACGTATATCACCTAGGTTTATCATAGTTCATATTGTTGACGACAGCAGAGATTGCCGAGTTTATTTTTAACGTCTTTATGTGAAAAGGTCATGTGAAAAAAAAAGGCTCCCTCTGAGCTGCTGTTATATACTGTACGTGCACGTGCACACACACGCACACGCACGCACGCACGCACACACACACACACACACACACACACAAAAAATGCTGTTAGAAATAATTCAAACTCAGAGGCCCGGCCATTGCAAAATACATGAGTCCCCCACATGATTTTTTTCCCCCCACATGTTTATTTTTTTTACCACTTCCAGCTATATCTGGTCTCCCATCCAGGGACCAACCCTGCAGTGGGATGCAGGGTGCTACCAACCAAGACTTGCAACTGGAGAAAAGGAAGCCAAAGCAAAGGCTGAGGAACAACTACAGAGATAGGGGAAACTACAGGAAAGATAGGGGAAACTACAGGAAAGATAGGGGAAACTACAGGAAAGATAGGGGAAACTACAGGAAAGATAGGGGAAACTACAGGAAAGATAGGGGAAACTACAGGAAAGATAGGGGAAACTACAGGAAAGATAGGGGGAACTGCAGGAAAGATAGGGGGAACTACAGGAAAGATAGGGGAAACTACAGGAAAGATAGGGGAAACTGCAGGAAAGATAGGGGAAACTGCAGGAAAGATAGGGGAAACTACAGGAAAGATAGGGGAAACTACAGGAAAGATAGGGGAAACTACAGGAAAGATAGGGGAAACTACAGGAAAGATAGGGGAAACTACAGGAAAGATAGGGGAAACTACAGGAAAGATAGGGGAACTACAGGAAAGATAGGGGAACTACAGGAAAGATAGGGGAAACTACAGGAAAGATAGGGGAAACTACAGGAAAGATAGGGGAAACTACAGGAAAGATAGGGGAAACTACAGGAAAGATAGGGGAAACTACAGGAAAGATAGGGGAAACTACAGGAAAGATAGGGGGAACTACAGGAAAGATAGGGGGAACTACAGGAAAGATAGGGGAAACTGCAGGAAAGATAGGGGGAACTGCAGGAAAGATAGGGGAAACTACAGGAAAGATAGGGGAAACTACAGGAAAGATAGGGGAAACTACAGGAAAGATAGGGGAAACTACAGGAAAGATAGGGGAAACTACAGGAAAGATAGGGGAAACTACAGGAAAGATAGGGGAAACTACAGGAAAGATAGGGGGAACTACAGGAAAGATAGGGGAAACTACAGGAAAGATAGGGGGAACTGCAGGAAAGATAGGGGAAACTACAGGAAAGATAGGGGAAACTACAGGAAAGATAGGGGAAACTACAGGAAAGATAGGGGAAACTACAGGAAAGATAGGGGGAACTGCAGGAAAGATAGGGGAAACTACAGGAAAGATAGGGGAAACTACAGGAAAGATAGGGGAAACTACAGGAAAGATAGGGGAAACTACAGGAAAGATAGGGGAAACTACAGGAAAGATAGGGGAAACTACAGGAAAGATAGGGGAAACTACAGGAAAGATAGGGGAAACTACAGGAAAGATAGGGGAAACTACAGGAAAGATAGGGGAAACTACAGGAAAGATAGGGAAACTACAGGAAAGATAGGGAAACTACAGGAAAGATAGGGGAAACTACAGGAAAGATAGGGGAAACTACAGGAAAGATAGGGGAAACTACAGGAAAGATAGGGGAAACTACAGGAAAGATAGGGGAACTACAGGAAAGATAGGGAAACTACAGGAAAGATAGGGGAAACTACAGGAAAGATAGGGGAAACTACAGGAAAGATAGGGGAACTACAGGAAAGAGGGAGGTGTTTTATTGCGTTATTATTTAAAAAAATAAAATAATTTTGCTTCCATTTACAATTAATTTGTTCTCACATTTCAAAATGATTTCCTTGCAATATTTAGCTTATTTTGCTTTCAATATTATTATTTTTGTTTGCAATACTAAGAATTTTGTTCTCGACTTCAGCAGTTTTGCTTTACAGTATGGTACAAACAGAAACTCCCTTCCTAGTTAACTGCACCATATAATATTAATATTACTGTATTAAAGGTGTTTAAAGCGGAAATCCTTCATTGAAACATTAACAGTGTTTACTCTGCCACAGTTTCAGTAAAAAGCTGAGGGATGTGGCTGGAGAAGTGCAACCACTCTCAAATTCAAAGACAAAAGGTATGGATGCAATCCAAGATGGAGTAGCAGTCAGACGTCTTTGTCCTGTCGTGTCCCTTGTATATATCTTTTTACATCTTTTTCTTCGCATATCTTTTTCAAATATTTTCCGAAACCTCAACTTCTAAATCCTCTCCTGCAACCCGCCTCACCCAATGTGGTGTGGATCTGATTTTCTTCTATTTACTTCGGATCTGGAATCCCTCAAATGAAGCTAGCCAGCTAACTACCTACCAGCTATCAGTCAGCAAACCATTGCTAGCGGTCATCAGCTAACCTTTAGCTCGGAAAGCTCTCGCCAGTTCGAACAATGTGACTCAAACCAGAGCATAACAGACCTATTATTATTATTTTTATTTTTTTTCTTCCCCATATCCCCTGATTCCTACCGCAAACTCTGAACATTATCATCTGGATCTTCGCAACTAGCTAACCGCAATCCCATGTGACTAATCCTGGCTAGCGTTTCTATCCCGGAGCAAGCACCAATTAGCCTGAAGCTAGCTCGGCCAGGGCTCCTGTGCTACCACCGAAGCCCACTCCTGGGCTACAATATCCGGACCCCTTCTACTGCCGGTACGGGGCACGGAACCCCGCCGATCCTCTACGACTGGAATGCCGACATAATCTGCCCGAGGATTCCAACAGGCCCCTCAGGCGCGACGTCCGCTGAAGGCCCATTCTGCTAACCGCGGCCTGCTAGCTACCTAGAGCTGCCTGGAACCCTAACTACTAATCCACGACTGGTCTATCGACATCACCGCACGAAGAGGCAAAAACAGACTTACCTCCATCACGACGTCCCCCAAAGGCCCCTCTGCTAACTTGCTAGCCCCGGTCTGCTAACTGCTAGCTTGCTTGCCCCGGGCTGCTAACTGCTTGCTAGCCCCGGTCTGCTAACTGCTAGCTTGCTTGCCCCGGTCTACTAACTACTAGCTTGCTTGCCCCAGGCTGCTAACTGCTTGCTAACCCGGTCTGCTAACTGCTAGCTTGCCAGCCCCGGTCTGCTAACTGCTAGCTTGTTTAGCCCCGGCCTACTAACTGTAAGCTTGTTAGCATCGGCCTGCTAACTGTCCCCAGTCAGCCCAACCACTCACTGGCCCCATATGTTCACTTGGCTATGCATGCCTCTCTCTAATATCAATATGCCTCGTCCATTACTGTCCTGGTTAGTGATTACTGTCTTATTTCACTGTAGAGCCTCTAGCCCTGCTCAATATGCCTTAACCAACCATGTTGTTCCACCTCCTACATATGCAATGACATCACCTGGTTTAAACGTCTCTAGAGACTATATCTCTCTCATCATTACTCACTGCCTAGGTTTACCTCCAATGTACTCTCTTCTTACCATACCTACTGTATTCACATCCTACCTTACCTTTGTCTGTACATTATGCCTTGAATCTATGCTATCATGCCCAGAAACCTGCTCCTTTTACTCTCTGTTCCAAACGTGCTAGACGACCAGTCCTTATAGCCTTTAGCCGTACCCTTATCCTACTCCTCCTCTGGTGATGTAGAGGTTAACCCAGGCCCTGCAGCCACCAGCATCACTCCCATTCCCCAGGTTCTTATAGCCTTTAGCCGTACCCTTAACCTACTCCTCCTCTGTTCCTCTGGTGATGTAGAGGTTAATCCAGGTCCTGCAGTGCCTAGCTCCACTCCCACTCCCCAGGCACTATCATTTGTTGACTTCTGTAACCGTAAAAGCCTTGGTTTCATGCATGTTAACATTAGAAGCCTACTCCCTAAGTTTGCTTTACTCACTGCTTTAGCACACTCTGCCAACCCGGATGTCTTAGCCGTGTCTGAATTCTGGCTTAGGAAGACCACAAAAAAACCTTACATTTCCATCCCTATTTATAACATTTTCTGACAAGATAGAACTGCCAAAGGGGGCGGAGTTGCAATCTACTGCAGAGATAGAACTCTGCAGGCTGTCTTACTATCCAGGTTTGTACCCAAAAAATTAGAGCTTCTACTTTAAAAAATCCACCTTTCCAGAAACAAGTCTCTCACCGTTGCCGCCTGCTATAGTCCACCCTCTGCCCCCAGCTGTGCTCTGGACACCATATGTGAACTGATTGCCCCCCATCTATCTTCAGAGCTCGTGCTGCTAGGTGACCTAAACTGGGTTATTAACACCCCGGCCATCCTACAATCCAAGCTTGATGCCCTCAATCTCACACAAATTATCAATGAACCCACCAGGTGCAACCCCAAATCCGTAAACACGGACACCCTCATAGATATCATCCTAACCAACGTGCCCTCTAAATACACCTCTGCTGTTTTCAACCAAGATCTCAGCGATCACTGCCTCATTGCCTGCGTCCGTAACGGGTCTGCGGTCAAACGACCTCCACTCATCACTGTCAAACGCTCCCTGAAACACTTCAGCGAGCAGGCCTTTCTAATTGACCTGGCCCGGGTATCCTGGAAGGATATTGACCTCATCCCGTCAGTAGAGGATGCCTGGTTATTCTTTAAAAGTGCCTTCCTCACCATCTTAAATAAGCCCCATTCAAAAAATGTAGAACCAGGAACAGATATAGCCCTTGGTTGTCTCCAGACCTGACTGCCCTTGACCAGCACAAAAACATCCTGTGGCGTTCTGCATTAGCATCAATTAGCCCCCATGACATGCAACTTTTCAGGGAAGTTAGGAACCAATATACACAGGCAGTTAGAAAAGCAAAGGCTAGCTTTTTCAAGCAGAAATTTGCATCCTGTAGCACAAACTCAAAAAAGTTCTGGGACACTGTAAAGTCCATGGAGAATAAGAGCACCTCCTCCCAGCTGCCCACTGCACTGAGGATAGGAAACACTGTCACCACCAATAAATCTACTATAATTGAGAATTTCAACAAGCATTTTTCTACGGCAACCCCTATTACTAGCCTGTTCAACCTCTCTTTCTTATTGTCTGAGATTCCAAAAGATTGGAAAGCTGCAGCGGTCATCCCCCTCTTCAAAGGGGGAGACACTCTAGACCCAAACTGTTACAGACCTATATCCATCCTACCCTGCCTTTCTAAGGTCTTCGATTGCCAAGTTAACAAACAGATTACCGACCATTTCGAATCCCACCGTACCTTCTCCGCTATGCAATCTGGTTTCAGAGCTGATCACGGGTACACCTCAGCCACGCTCAAGGTCCTAAATGATATCATAACCGCCATCGATAAAAGACAGTACTGTGCAGCCGTATTCATCGACCTGGCCAAGGCTTTCGACTCTGTCAATCACTGCATTCTTATCGGCAGACTCAACAGCCTTGGTTTCTCAAATGACTGCCTCGCCTGGTTCACCAACTACTTCTCAGACAGAGTTCAGTGTGTCAAATCGGAGGGCCTGTTGTCCGGACCTCTGGCAGTCTCTATGGGTGTACCACAGGGTTCAATTCTCGGGCCGACTCTTTTCTCTGTATACATCAATGATGTTGCTCTTGCTGCTGGTGATTCTCTGATCCACCTCTACGCAGACGACACCATTCTGTATACTTCTGGCCCTTCTTTGGACACTGTGTTAACTAACCTCCAGACGAGCTTCAATGCCATACAACTCTCCTTCGGTGGCCTCCAACTGCTCTTAAATGCTAGTAAAACTAAATGCATGCTCTTCAACCGATCGCTGCCCGCACCTGCCCGCCCGTCCAGCATCACTACTCTGGACGGTTCTGACTTAGAATATGTGGACAACTACAAATACCTAGGTGTCTGGTTAGACTGTAAACTCTCCTTCCAGACTCACATTAAGCATCTCCAATCCAAAATTAAATCTTGAATCGGCTTCCTATTTCACAACAAAGCATCCTTCACTCATGCTGCTAAACATACCCTTGTAAAACTGACTATCCTATCGATCCTCGACTTCGGCGATGTCATTTATAAAATAGCCTCCAATACTCTACTCAGAAAATTGGATGCAGTCTATCACAGTGCCATCCATTTTGTCACCAAAGCCCCATATATTACCCACCACTGTAACCTGTACACTCTCATTGGCTGGCCATTGCTTCATACTAGTCGCCATACCCGATGGCTCCAGGTCATCTACAAGTCTCTGATAGGTAAAGCCACGCCTTATCTCAGCTCACTGGTCACCATAGCAGCACCCACCCGCAGCACGTGCTCCAGCAGGTATATTTCACCGGTCACTCCCAAAGCCAATGCCTCATTTGGCTGCCTTTCCTTCCAGTTCTCTGCTGCCAATGACTGGAACAAACTGCAAAAATCACTGAAGATGGAGACTCATATCTCCCTCAGTAACTTCAAGCACCAGCTGTCAGAGCAGCTCACAGATCACTGCACCTGTACATAGCCCATCTGTAAATAGCCCATCCAACTACCTCATCCCCATACTGTATTTATTTATTTATTTATCTTGCTCCTTTGCACCCCAGTATCTCTACTTGCACATTCATCTTTTGCACATCTACCATTCCACTGTTTAATTGCTATATTGTAATTACTTCGCCACCGTGGCCTATTTATTGCCTTACCTCTCTTATCCTACCTCATTTGCACTCACTGTATATATACTTTTCTTTTGTTCTACTGTATTATTAACTGTATGTTCTGTTTACTCCATGTGTAACTCTGTGTTGTTGTATGTGTTGAATTGCTATGCTTTATCTTGGCCAGGTCGCAGTTGCAAATGAGTACTTGTTCTCAACTAGCCAACCTGGTTAAATAAAGGCGAAATAAAACAAATTAAAAAATTAAAAAAATTATAGACAACACATATCACACTTGAATTATGGACAATACATACTCCACTCTTCCGGGAAGGGTTTCCACTAGATGTTGGAACATTGTTGCGGGTATTTACTTCCATTCAGCCACAACAGCATTTAGTGAGATTGGGCACTGATGTTGGGCGATTAGCCCTGGCTCGCAGTCGACGTTCCAATTCATCCCAAAGGTGTTCAATGGGGTTGAGGTCAAGGCTCTGTGCAGGCAAGTCAAGTTCTTCCACATCGATCTCAACAAACCATTTCTGTATGAACCTCGCTTTGTGCACGGGGGTATTGTCATGCTGAAACAGGAAAGGGCCTTCGCTAAACTGTTGCCACAAAGTTGGAAGCACAGAATCGTCTAGAATGTCATTGTATGCTGTAGCGTTAAGATTTCCCTTCACTGGAACTAAGGGGCCCGAACCATGAAAAACAGCCCCAGACCATTCCTCTTCCACCAAACTTTACAGTTGGCACTATACATTGAGGCAGGTAGCGTTCTCCTGGCATCCGCCAAACCCAGATTCATCTGTCTGACTGCCAGATGGTGAAGCATGATTCATCACTCCAGAGAACGCGTTTCCACTGCTCCAGAGTCCAATGACGGGGAGCTCTACACCATTGCGCATGGTGATCTTAGGCTTGTGTGCGGCTGCTCGGCCATGGAAACACATTTCATGAAGCTCCCGACTAACAGTTATAGTGCTGACGTTGCTTCCAGAAGCAGTTTGGAACTCGGTAGTGACTGTTGCAACCGAGGACGGATTATTTTTACAAGCTGCACACTTCAGCAATCGGCGGTCCCGTTCTGTGAGCGTGTGTGGCCTACCACTTCAAATCAAATTGTATTGGTCACATACACATATTTATCAGATGTTATTGTGTGTGTAGTGAAATGCTTGTGTTCCTATCTCAAATAGTGCAGTAGTATCTTACAATTCACAACAATACACACAAATTCTAAATGTAGAACAATGGAATTAAGAAATATATAAATATTAGAACGAGCAATGTCGGAGTGGCATTGACTACAGTAGAATACAGTAGGATAGAATACAGTATATACTTATGAGATAAGTAAAGCAGTATGTAAACATTATTAAAGTGACGAGTCTTCGCAGCTGAGCTGTTGTTGCTCCTAGACGTTTCCACTTCACAATAAAAGCCCTAACAGTTGACCGGGGGGCAACTCTAGCAGGGCAGAAATTTGACCAACTGACTTGTTGGAAAGGTGACCTCCTATGACGGTGCCACGTTGAAAGTCAACATTGCCAATGTTTGTCTATGGAGATTGCATGGCTGTGCGCTCCATTTTATACACTAGTCATCAACGGCTGTGGCTGAAATAGCCAAATCACCCTGTTATATACTTTTATATGTATTATCTGTATGACAGACAGGTTAAACACACAGACAGACAGGTTAAACGGACAGACAGACAGGTTAAACAGACAGACAGGTTAAACAGACAGACAGACAGGTTAAACACACAGACAGACAGGTTAAACAGACAGACAGACAGGTTAAACAGACAGACAGACAGGTTAAACAGACAGACAGGTTAAACAGACAGACAGGTTAAACAGACAGACAGACAGTTTAAACACACAGACAGACAGGTTAAACACACAGACAGACAGACAGACAGACAGACAGACAGACAGGTTAAACAGACAGACAGACAGGTTAAACAGACAGACAGACAGACAGACAGGTTAAACACACAGACAGACAGACAGACAGGTTAAACACACAGACAGACAGACAGACAGGTTAAACACACAGACAGACAGACAGACAGGTTAAACACACAGACAGACAGACAGACAGGTTAAACACACAGACAGACAGACAGACAGACAGGTTAAACAGACAGACAGACAGGTTAAACACACAGACAGACAGACAGACAGACAGGTTAAACAGACAGACAGACAGGTTAAACAGACAGACAGACAGGTTAAACACACAGACAGACAGACAGACAGACAGGTTAAACAGACAGACAGACAGGTTAAACAGACAGACAGACAGGTTAAACAGACAGACAGACAGACAGACAGGCTAAACACACAGACAGACAGGTTAAACACAGACAGACAGACAGGTTATACAGACAGACAGACAGGTTAAACACACAGACAGACAGGTTAAACAGACAGACAGACAGGTTAAACAGACAGACAGGTTAAACTGACAGACAGACAGGTTAAACAGACAGACAGACAGGTTAAACACACAGACAGACAGGTTAAACACACAGACAGACAGGTTAAACACACAGACAGACAGAAACATGGGTTTTTGTAGCCAGACAGGTTATACAGAAGTACAGACAGCCAGATAGACAAACAGGTCAGACAGACAGATAGACAGACAGACAGACAGACAGACAGACAGACAGACAGACAGACAGACAGACAGACAGACAGACAGACAGACAGCGGTCAGACAGACAGACCTGTTTCATGTGGTCGTTGAGAGCGATCCTCATGCCTTTCTTCCTGCTCAACATCTCCCAGGACATCAGGGTGTAGAAGACGCCGGTGCAGGCCAGAGGAAGACAGAAATAAAACCCCAGCAACCACCAGTCCTTCACTTCCTGGTAGAACTGGGAACACACACATCATGGCTACAACACTGTCAGAAGCAGTCATATATCTGGGTAATGTGAGGGTATAACAGGGTGATATACTGGGTTAATCTCAGGGTCGAACAGGGTGATATATTGGGGTGATGTTATGGTAGAACAGGGTGATATACTGGGGTAATGTGATGATATAACAGGGTGATATATTGGGGTAATGTGAGGATATAACAGGGTGATATACTGGGTGATTCTCAGGGTCGAACAGGGTGATATATTGGGGTGATGTTATGGTAGAACAGGGTGATATATTGGGGTAATGTGATGATATAACAGGGTGATATATTGGGGTAATGTGAGGGTATAACAGGGTGATATACTGGGTGATTCTCAGGGTCGAACAGGGTGATATATTGGGGTAATGTGATGGTATAACAGGGTGATATACTGGGGTAATGTTATGGTATAACAGGGTGATATACTGGGGTAATGTGATGATATAACAGGGTGATATATTGGGGTAATGTGATGGTATAACAGGGTGATATATTGGGGTAATGTGATGGTATAACAGGGTGATATATTGGGGTAATGTGATGGTATAACAGGGTGATATACTGGGGTAATGTGATGGTATAACAGGGTGATATACTGGGGTAATGTTATGGTATAACAGGGTGAAATACTGGGGTAATGTGATGATATAACAGGGTGATATATTGGGGTAATGTGATGGTATAACAGGGTGATATATTGGGGTAATGTGATGGTATAACAGGGTGATATACTGGGGTAATGTTATGGTATAACAGGGTGATATACTGGGGTAATGTGATGATATAACAGGGTGATATATTGGGGTAATGTGATGGTATAACAGGGTGATATATTGGGGTAATGTGATGGTATAACAGGGTGATATATTGGGGTAATGTGATGGTATAACAGGGTGATATACTGGGGTAATGTGATGGTATAACAGGGTGATATACTGGGGTAATGTTATGGTATAACAGGGTGAAATACTGGGGTAATGTGATGGGTGATATATTGGGGTAATGCGACGGTATAACAGGGTGATATACTGGGGTAATGTGATGGTATATCAGGGTGGAATACTGGGGTAATGTGAGGGTATAACAGGGTGATATACTGGGGTAATGTGAGGGTATAACAGGGTGGAATACTGGGGTAATGCGAAGGTATAACAGGGTGATATATCAGGGTAATGTGACGGTATATCAGGGTGATATATTGGGGTAATGTGATGGTATAACAGGGTGATATATCGGGGTAATGCGACGGTATAACAGGGTGATATATTGTTTGTGTGTACCTTCATAAAAGCAGTGTCCTGCTGCGGGTGTAAGAGACAGACTCGTAGCTTGCTGCCTCTGTAAGGCATCTCCATCATGCCAAAGGCCACCGCCTCAGGAACAGCCAGCAGGACAGCTACCAGCCATATGAATGTGACCTGCATAGCCTTCCACAGAGGGATTCCTATCCTCTTCACCCTACTCCACGACGTTACCGCATGGTACCTACACACACACACACACACACACACACACACACACACACACGCACACACATTTTCTCCACTTACTATCCATGTGTGTGTGAATGTGCGGTCATCCGTGTGTGTGTGTGTGTGTGTGTGTGTGTGTGTGTGTGTGTGTGTGTGTGTGTGTGTGTGTGTGTGTGTGTGTGTGTGTGTGTGTGTGTGTGTGTGTGTGTGTGTGTGTGTGTGTGTGTGTTTGTTACCTGTCGATGCTCAGGGCACACAGGCTGAGGACAGTGATTCCTACTGAAGCCTTCTGGATAAATGGCATCAACTTGCATACATGAACCCCAAACGGCCAGTCTTCTGCTATCAGCTAGAGAGGAGAGAGAGAAGGAGAGGGAGGAGAGAGAAGGAGAAGGAGGGGAGGAGAGAAAAGGAGCAGAGAGCATGTGAGAGGAGAGGAGGAGAGAAGGAGAGGAGAGGAAAAAAGGAGGAGATGAGGAGAAAGAGAGGGGAAGAGATAAGTTAGCATCCGATTTTTCACATTTTAATTTCCCTCCATCTCTGTCTCTATATGAGGGCCAGTCCAGGACTCTGTCTCTATATGAGGGCCAGTCCAGGACTCTGTCTCTATATGAGGGCCAGTCCAGGACTCTGTCTCTATATGAGGGCCAGTCCAGAACTCTGTCTCTATATGAGGGCCAGTCCAGCACTCTGTCTCTATATGAGGGCCAGTCCAGGACTCTGTCTCTATATGAGGGCCAGTCCAGGACTCTGTCTCTATATGAGGGCCAGTCCAGGACTCTGTCTCTATATGAGGGCCAGTCCAGGACTCTGTCTCTATATGAGGGCCAGTCCAGGACTCTGTCTCTATATGAGGGCCAGTCCAGGACTCTGTCTCTATATGAGGGCCAGTCCAGAACTCTGTCTCTATATGAGGGCCAGTCCAGCACTCTGTCTCTATATGAGGGCCAGTCCAGGACTCTGTCTCTATATGAGGGCCAGTCCAGGACTCTGTCTCTATATGAGGGCCAGTCCAGGACTCTGTCTCTGTCTCTATATGAGGGCCAGTCCAGGACTCTGTCTCTATATGAGGGCCAGTCCAGAACTCTGTCTCTATATGAGGGCCAGTCCAGGACTCTGTCTCTATATGAGGGCCAGTCCAGGACTCTGTCTCTGTCTCTATATGAGGGCCAGTCCAGGACTCCTCTCTATATGAGGGCCAGTCCAGGACTCTGTCTCTGTCTCTATATGAGGGCCAGTCCAGGACTCTGTCTCTATATGAGGGCCAGTCCAGGACTCTGTCTCTGTCTCTATATGAGGGCCAGTCCAGGACTCCTCTCTATATGAGGGCCAGTCCAGGACTCTGTCTCTGTCTCTATATGAGGGCCAGTCCAGGACTCTGTCTCTATATGAGGGCCAGTCCAGGACTCTGTCTCTATATGAGGGCCAGTCCAGGACTCTGTCTCTATATGAGGGCCAGTCCAGGACTCTGTCTCTGTCTCTATATGAGGGCCAGTCCAGGACTCCTCTCTATATGAGGGCCAGTCCAGGACTCTGTCTCTGTCTCTATATGAGGGCCAGTCCAGGACTCTGTCTCTATATGAGGGCCAGTCCAGGACTCTGTCTCTATATGAGGGCCAGTCCAGGACTCCTCTCTATATGAGGGCCAGTCCAGGACTCTGTCTCTGTCTCTATATGAGGGCCAGTCCAGGACTCTGTCTCTATATGAGGGCCAGTCCAGGACTCTGTCTCTATATGAGGGCCAGTCCAGGACTCTGTCTCTGTCTCTATATGAGGGCCAGTCCAGGACTCCTCTCTCATTCCTCTCCTGTTATGACAGGGGATCCAGCCAACATCATCATATCTTTGTTATTCAGGGGATCCTCCCTGTCCTCCAGGTCGTCATGGGAACCGGGACTACAGTCAGCTGTTATTAAGTCGTGGCTCTAACAGGACTGATGAACTCTGACAGGTCGTCATGGGAACCGGGACTACAGTCAGCTGTTATTAAGTCGTGGCTCTAACAGGACTGATGAACTCTGACAGGTCGTCATGGGAACCGGGACGTGGCTCTAACAGGACTGATGAACTCTGACAGGTCGTCATGGGAACCGGGACTATATAGTCAGCTGTTATTAAGTCGTGGCTCTAACAGGACTGATGAACTCTGACAGGTCGTCAGTGTAATATAGATGCCCTGGTTTTGACTCATTTTACACTCCACTGTGTGTGTTAGAGCATCTTTCTGAACGTCTCCCTAAAGGTATTAGAGTGCCGTTATAACTCGTTCACGGTGTTGGACTCTGAACGTTTCCTGCTAAACTCAACCCTCCACGAAGACGATTACAGTCACTCCTCGTATTTCTCTCTGGGAACCTGAGGTTAGCAGGCAGAGAGACTGACAGAGGGAGGTTAGCAGGCAGAGAGACTGACAGAGGGAGGCAGAGAGACTGACAGAGGGAGGCAGAGAGACTGACAGAGGGAGGCAGAGAGACTGACAGAGGGAGGAACCTGAGGTTAGCAGGCAGAGAGACTGACAGAGGGAGGAACCTGAGGTTAGCAGGCAGAGAGGCTGACAGAGGGAGGAACCTGAGGTTAGCAGGCAGAGAGGCTGACAGAGGGAGGAATCTGAGGTTAGCAGGCAGAGAGACTGACAGAGGGAGGAACCTGAGGTTAGCAGGCAGAGAGACTGACAGAGGGAGGAACCTGAGGTTAGCAGGCAGAGAGACTGACAGAGGGAGGTTAGCAGGCAGAGAGGCTGACAGAGGGAGGAATCTGAGGTTAACAGGCAGAGAGACTGACAGAGGGAGGAATCTGAGGTTAGCAGGCAGAGAGGCTGACAGAGGGAGGAATCTGAAGTTAGCAGGCAGAGAGACTGACAGAGGGAGGAACCTGAGGTTAGCAGGCAGAGAGACTGACAGAGGGAGGAATCTGAGGTTAGCAGGCAGAGAGGCTGACAGAGGGAGGAATCTGAGGTTAGCAGGCAGAGAGACTGACAGAGGGAGGAACCTGAGGTTAGCAGGCTGAGAGACTGACAGAGGGAGGCAGAGAGACTGACAGAGGGAGGTTAGCAGGCAGAGAGACTGACAGAGGGAGGCAGAGAGACTGACAGAGGGAGGCAGAGAGACTGACAGAGGGAGGCAGAGAGACTGACAGAGGGAGGAACCTGAGGTTAGCAGGCAGAGAGACTGACAGAGGGAGGAACCTGAGGTTAGCAGGCAGAGAGGCTGACAGAGGGAGGAACCTGAGGTTAGCAGGCAGAGAGGCTGACAGAGGGAGGAATCTGAGGTTAGCAGGCAGAGAGACTGACAGAGGGAGGAACCTGAGGTTAGCAGGCAGAGAGACTGACAGAGGGAGGAACCTGAGGTTAGCAGGCAGAGAGACTGACAGAGGGAGGTTAGCAGGCAGAGAGGCTGACAGAGGGAGGAATCTGAGGTTAACAGGCAGAGAGACTGACAGAGGGAGGAATCTGAGGTTAGCAGGCAGAGAGGCTGACAGAGGGAGGAATCTGAGGTTAGCAGGCAGAGAGACTGACAGAGGGAGGAACCTGAGGTTAGCAGGCAGAGAGACTGACAGAGGGAGGAATCTGAGGTTAGCAGGCAGAGAGGCTGACAGAGGGAGGAATCTGAGGTTAGCAGGCAGAGAGACTGACAGAGGGAGGAACCTGAGGTTAGCAGGCAGAGAGACTGACAGAGGGAGGAATCTGAGGTTAGGAGGCAGAGAGGCTGACAGAGGGAGGAACCTGAGGTTAGGAGGCAGAGAGACTGACAGAGGGAGGAATCTGAGATTAGCAGGCAGAGAGGCTGACAGAGGGAGGAATCTGAGGTTAGGAGGCAGAGAGACTGACAGAGGGAGGCAGAGAGACTGACAGAGGGAGGTTAGCAGGCTGAGAGACTGACAGAGGGAGGAATCTGAGGTTAGCAGGCTGAGAGACTGACAGAGGGAGGAACCTGAGGTTAGCAGGCTGAGAGACTGACAGAGGGAGGAATCTGAGGTTAGCAGCAGGCAGAGAGACTGACAGAGGGAGGTTAGCAGGCAGAGAGACTGACAGAGGGAGGAATCTGAGGTTAGCTGGCAGAGAGACTGACAGAGGGAGGAATCTGAGGTTAGCAGGCTGAGAGACTGACAGAGGGAGGAACCTGAGGTTAGCAGGCAGAGAGACTGACAGAGGGAGGCAGAGAGACTGACAGAGGGAGGCAGAGAGACTGACAGAGGGAGGAATCTGAGGTTAGCAGGCAGAGAGGCTGACAGAGGGAGGAATCTGAGGTTAGGAGGCAGAGAGACTGACAGAGGGAGGCAGAGAGACTGACAGAGGGAGGTTAGCAGGCTGAGAGACTGACAGAGGGAGGAATCTGAGGTTAGCAGGCTGAGAGACTGACAGAGGGAGGAACCTGAGGTTAGCAGGCAGAGAGACTGACAGAGGGAGGAATCTGAGGTTAGCAGGCTGAGAGACTGACAGAGGGAGGAACCTGAGGTTAGCAGGCAGAGAGACTGACAGAGGGAGGCAGAGAGACTGACAGAGGGAGGCAGAGAGACTGACAGAGGGAGGAACCTGAGGTTAGCAGGCAGAGAGACTGACAGAGGGAGGAACCTGAGGTTAGCAGGCAGAGAGACTGACAGAGGGAGGAACCTGAGGTTAGCAGGCAGAGAGACTGACAGAGGGAGGAATCTGAGGTTAGCAGGCAGAGAGACTGACAGAGGGAGGAACCTGAGGTTAGCAGGCAGAGAGGCTGACAGAGGGAGGAATCTGAGGTTAGCAGGCAGAGAGACTGACAGAGGGAGGAACCTGAGGTTAGCAGGCAGAGAGACTGACAGAGGGAGGAATCTGAGGTTAGGAGGCAGAGAGGCTGACAGAGGGAGGAATCTGAGGTTAACAGGCAGAGAGACTGACAGAGGGAGGAATCTGAGGTTAGCAGGCAGAGAGGCTGACAGAGGGAGGTTAGCAGGCTGAGAGACTGACAGAGGGAGGAATCTGAGGTTAACAGGCAGAGAGACTGACAGAGGGAGGAATCTGAGGTTAGCAGGCTGAGAGGCTGACAGAGGGAGGAATCTGAGGTTAGCAGGCAGAGAGACTGACAGAGGGAGGCAGAGAGACTGACAGAGGGAGGTTAGCAGGCTGAGAGACTGACAGAGGGAGGAATCTGAGGTTAGCAGCAGGCTGAGAGGCTGACAGAGGGAGGAATCTGAGGTTAGCAGGCAGAGAGACTGACAGAGGGAGGAACCTGAGGTTAGCAGGCAGAGAGACTGACAGAGGGAGGAATCTGAGGTTAACAGGCAGAGAGACTGACAGAGGGAGGAACCTGAGTTTAGCAGGCAGAGAGACTGACAGAGGGAGGTTAGCAGGCTGAGAGACTGACAGAGGGAGGAATCTGAGGTTAACAGGCAGAGAGACTGACAGAGGGAGGAATCTGAGGTTAGCAGGCAGAGAGGCTGACAGAGGGAGGTTAGCAGGCTGAGAGACTGACAGAGGGAGGAATCTGAGGTTAACAGGCAGAGAGACTGACAGAGGGAGGAATCTGAGGTTAGCAGGCTGAGAGGCTGACAGAGGGAGGAATCTGAGGTTAGCAGGCAGAGAGACTGACAGAGGGAGGCAGAGAGACTGACAGAGGGAGGTTAGCAGGCTGAGAGACTGACAGAGGGAGGAATCTGAGGTTAGCAGCAGGCTGAGAGGCTGACAGAGGGAGGAATCTGAGGTTAGCAGGCAGAGAGACTGACAGAGGGAGGAATCTGAGGTTAGCAGGCAGAGAGGCTGACAGAGGGAGGAATCTGAGGTTAGCAGGCAGAGAGGCTGACAGAGGGAGGAATCTGAGGTTAGCAGGCAGAGAGACTGACAGAGGGAGGAACCTGAGTTTAGCAGGCAGAGAGACTGACAGAGGGAGGAACCTGAGGTTAGCAGGCAGAGAGACTGACAGAGGGAGGTTAGCAGGCAGAGAGGCTGACAGAGGGAGGAATCTGAGGTTAGCAGGCAGAGAGACTGACAGAGGGAGGAACCTGAGGTTAGCAGGCTGAGAGGCTGACAGAGGGAGGAATCTGAGGTTAGCAGGCAGAGAGACTGACAGAGGGAGGCAGAGAGACTGACAGAGGGAGGAACCTGAGGTTAGCAGCAGGCAGAGAGACTGACAGAGGGAGGTTAGCAGGCAGAGAGACTGACAGAGGGAGGAACCTGAGGTTAGCAGGCTGAGAGGCTGACAGAGGGAGGAACCTGAGGTTAGCAGGCAGAGAGACTGACAGAGGGAGGTTAGCAGGCAGAGAGGCTGACAGAGGGAGGAATCTGAGGTTAGCAGGCAGAGAGACTGACAGAGGGAGGAACCTGAGGTTAGCAGGCTGAGAGACTGACAGAGGGAGGCAGAGAGACTGACAGAGGGAGGTTAGCAGGCAGAGAGACTGACAGAGGGAGGCAGAGAGACTGACAGAGGGAGGTTAGCAGGCAGAGAGACTGACAGAGGGAGGAATCTGAGGTTAGCAGGCAGAGAGACTGACAGAGGGAGGAACCTGAGGTTAGCAGGCAGAGAGACTGACAGAGGGAGGAATCTGAGGTTAGGAGGCAGAGAGGCTGACAGAGGGAGGAACCTGAGGTTAGGAGGCAGAGAGACTGACAGAGGGAGGAATCTGAGGTTAGCAGGCAGAGAGACGGACAGAGGGAGGAATCTGAGGTTAGCAGGCTGAGAGACTGACAGAGGGAGGAACCTGAGGTTAGCAGGCAGAGAGACTGACAGAGGGAGGCAGAGAGACTGACAGAGGGAGGCAGAGAGACTGACAGAGGGAGGAATCTGAGGTTAGCAGGCAGAGAGGCTGACAGAGGGAGGAATCTGAGGTTAGGAGGCAGAGAGACTGACAGAGGGAGGCAGAGAGACTGACAGAGGGAGGTTAGCAGGCTGAGAGACTGACAGAGGGAGGAATCTGAGGTTAGCAGGCTGAGAGACTGACAGAGGGAGGAACCTGAGGTTAGCAGGCAGAGAGACTGACAGAGGGAGGAATCTGAGGTTAGCAGGCTGAGAGACTGACAGAGGGAGGAACCTGAGGTTAGCAGGCAGAGAGACTGACAGAGGGAGGCAGAGAGACTGACAGAGGGAGGCAGAGAGACTGACAGAGGGAGGAACCTGAGGTTAGCAGGCAGAGAGACTGACAGAGGGAGGAACCTGAGGTTAGCAGGCAGAGAGACTGACAGAGGGAGGAACCTGAGGTTAGCAGGCAGAGAGACTGACAGAGGGAGGAATCTGAGGTTAGCAGGCAGAGAGACTGACAGAGGGAGGAACCTGAGGTTAGCAGGCAGAGAGGCTGACAGAGGGAGGAATCTGAGGTTAGCAGGCAGAGAGACTGACAGAGGGAGGAACCTGAGGTTAGCAGGCAGAGAGACTGACAGAGGGAGGAATCTGAGGTTAGGAGGCAGAGAGGCTGACAGAGGGAGGAATCTGAGGTTAACAGGCAGAGAGACTGACAGAGGGAGGAATCTGAGGTTTGCAGGCAGAGAGGCTGACAGAGGGAGGTTAGCAGGCTGAGAGACTGACAGAGGGAGGAATCTGAGGTTAACAGGCAGAGAGACTGACAGAGGGAGGAATCTGAGGTTAGCAGGCTGAGAGGCTGACAGAGGGAGGAATCTGAGGTTAGCAGGCAGAGAGGCTGACAGAGGGAGGAATCTGAGGTTAGCAGGCAGAGAGACTGACAGAGGGAGGAATCTGAGGTTAGCAGGCAGAGAGGCTGACAGAGGGAGGAATCTGAGGTTAGCAGGCAGAGAGGCTGACAGAGGGAGGAATCTGAGGTTAGCAGGCAGAGAGACTGACAGAGGGAGGAACCTGAGGTTAGCAGGCAGAGAGACTGACAGAGGGAGGAACCTGAGGTTAGCAGGCAGAGAGACTGACAGAGGGAGGTTAGCAGGCAGAGAGGCTGACAGAGGGAGGAATCTGAGGTTAGCAGGCAGAGAGACTGACAGAGGGAGGAACCTGAGGTTAGCAGGCTGAGAGGCTGACAGAGGGAGGAATCTGAGGTTAGCAGGCAGAGAGACTGACAGAGGGAGGCAGAGAGACTGACAGAGGGAGGAACCTGAGGTTAGCAGCAGGCAGAGAGACTGACAGAGGGAGGTTAGCAGGCAGAGAGACTGACAGAGGGAGGAACCTGAGGTTAGCAGGCTGAGAGGCTGACAGAGGGAGGAACCTGAGGTTAGCAGGCAGAGAGACTGACAGAGGGAGGTTAGCAGGCAGAGAGGCTGACAGAGGGAGGAATCTGAGGTTAGCAGGCAGAGAGACTGACAGAGGGAGGAACCTGAGGTTAGCAGGCTGAGAGACTGACAGAGGGAGGCAGAGAGACTGACAGAGGGAGGTTAGAAGGCAGAGAAACTGACAGAGGGAGGCAGAGAGACTGACAGAGGGAGGTTAGCAGGCAGAGAGACTGACAGAGGGAGGAATCTGAGGTTAGCAGGCAGAGAGACTGACAGAGGGAGGAACCTGAGGTTAGCAGGCAGAGAGACTGACAGAGGGAGGAATCTGAGGTTAGGAGGCAGAGAGGCTGACAGAGGGAGGAACCTGAGGTTAGGAGGCAGAGAGACTGACAGAGGGAGGAATCTGAGGTTAGCAGGCAGAGAGGCTGACAGAGGGAGGTTAGCAGGCTGAGAGACTGACAGAGGGAGGAATCTGAGGTTAACAGGCAGAGAGACTGACAGAGGGAGGAATCTGAGGTTAGCAGGCTGAGAGGCTGACAGAGGGAGGAATCTGAGGTTAGCAGGCAGAGAGACTGACAGAGGGAGGCAGAGAGACTGACAGAGGGAGGTTAGCAGGCTGAGAGACTGACAGAGGGAGGAATCTGAGGTTAGCAGCAGGCTGAGAGGCTGACAGAGGGAGGAATCTGAGGTTAGCAGGCAGAGAGACTGACAGAGGGAGGAACCTGAGGTTAGCAGGCAGAGAGGCTGACAGAGGGAGGAATCTGAGGTTAGCAGGCAGAGAGACTGACAGAGGGAGGAACCTGAGGTTAGCAGGCTGAGAGACTGACAGAGGGAGGCAGAGAGACTGACAGAGGGAGGTTAGCAGGCAGAGAGACTGACAGAGGGAGGCAGAGAGACTGACAGAGGGAGGTTAGCAGGCAGAGAGACTGACAGAGGGAGGAATCTGAGGTTAGCAGGCAGAGAGACTGACAGAGGGAGGAACCTGAGGTTAGCAGGCAGAGAGACTGACAGAGGGAGGAATCTGAGGTTAGGAGGCAGAGAGGCTGACAGAGGGAGGAACCTGAGGTTAGGAGGCAGAGAGACTGACAGAGGGAGGAATCTGAGGTTAGCAGGCAGAGAGACGGACAGAGGGAGGAATCTGAGGTTAGCAGGCTGAGAGACTGACAGAGGGAGGAACCTGAGGTTAGCAGGCAGAGAGACTGACAGAGGGAGGCAGAGAGACTGACAGAGGGAGGCAGAGAGACTGACAGAGGGAGGAATCTGAGGTTAGCAGGCAGAGAGGCTGACAGAGGGAGGAATCTGAGGTTAGGAGGCAGAGAGACTGACAGAGGGAGGCAGAGAGACTGACAGAGGGAGGTTAGCAGGCTGAGAGACTGACAGAGGGAGGAATCTGAGGTTAGCAGGCTGAGAGACTGACAGAGGGAGGAACCTGAGGTTAGCAGGCAGAGAGACTGACAGAGGGAGGAATCTGAGGTTAGCAGGCTGAGAGACTGACAGAGGGAGGAACCTGAGGTTAGCAGGCAGAGAGACTGACAGAGGGAGGCAGAGAGACTGACAGAGGGAGGCAGAGAGACTGACAGAGGGAGGAACCTGAGGTTAGCAGGCAGAGAGACTGACAGAGGGAGGAACCTGAGGTTAGCAGGCAGAGAGACTGACAGAGGGAGGAACCTGAGGTTAGCAGGCAGAGAGACTGACAGAGGGAGGAATCTGAGGTTAGCAGGCAGAGAGACTGACAGAGGGAGGAACCTGAGGTTAGCAGGCAGAGAGGCTGACAGAGGGAGGAATCTGAGGTTAGCAGGCAGAGAGACTGACAGAGGGAGGAACCTGAGGTTAGCAGGCAGAGAGACTGACAGAGGGAGGAATCTGAGGTTAGGAGGCAGAGAGGCTGACAGAGGGAGGAATCTGAGGTTAACAGGCAGAGAGACTGACAGAGGGAGGAATCTGAGGTTTGCAGGCAGAGAGGCTGACAGAGGGAGGTTAGCAGGCTGAGAGACTGACAGAGGGAGGAATCTGAGGTTAACAGGCAGAGAGACTGACAGAGGGAGGAATCTGAGGTTAGCAGGCTGAGAGGCTGACAGAGGGAGGAATCTGAGGTTAGCAGGCAGAGAGGCTGACAGAGGGAGGAATCTGAGGTTAGCAGGCAGAGAGACTGACAGAGGGAGGAATCTGAGGTTAGCAGGCAGAGAGGCTGACAGAGGGAGGAATCTGAGGTTAGCAGGCAGAGAGGCTGACAGAGGGAGGAATCTGAGGTTAGCAGGCAGAGAGACTGACAGAGGGAGGAACCTGAGGTTAGCAGGCAGAGAGACTGACAGAGGGAGGAACCTGAGGTTAGCAGGCAGAGAGACTGACAGAGGGAGGTTAGCAGGCAGAGAGGCTGACAGAGGGAGGAATCTGAGGTTAGCAGGCAGAGAGACTGACAGAGGGAGGAACCTGAGGTTAGCAGGCTGAGAGGCTGACAGAGGGAGGAATCTGAGGTTAGCAGGCAGAGAGACTGACAGAGGGAGGCAGAGAGACTGACAGAGGGAGGAACCTGAGGTTAGCAGCAGGCAGAGAGACTGACAGAGGGAGGTTAGCAGGCAGAGAGACTGACAGAGGGAGGAACCTGAGGTTAGCAGGCTGAGAGGCTGACAGAGGGAGGAACCTGAGGTTAGCAGGCAGAGAGACTGACAGAGGGAGGTTAGCAGGCAGAGAGGCTGACAGAGGGAGGAATCTGAGGTTAGCAGGCAGAGAGACTGACAGAGGGAGGAACCTGAGGTTAGCAGGCTGAGAGACTGACAGAGGGAGGCAGAGAGACTGACAGAGGGAGGTTAGCAGGCAGAGAAACTGACAGAGGGAGGCAGAGAGACTGACAGAGGGAGGTTAGCAGGCAGAGAGACTGACAGAGGGAGGAATCTGAGGTTAGCAGGCAGAGAGACTGACAGAGGGAGGAACCTGAGGTTAGCAGGCAGAGAGACTGACAGAGGGAGGAATCTGAGGTTAGGAGGCAGAGAGGCTGACAGAGGGAGGAACCTGAGGTTAGGAGGCAGAGAGACTGACAGAGGGAGGAATCTGAGGTTAGCAGGCAGAGAGGCTGACAGAGGGAGGTTAGCAGGCTGAGAGACTGACAGAGGGAGGAATCTGAGGTTAACAGGCAGAGAGACTGACAGAGGGAGGAATCTGAGGTTAGCAGGCTGAGAGGCTGACAGAGGGAGGAATCTGAGGTTAGCAGGCAGAGAGACTGACAGAGGGAGGCAGAGAGACTGACAGAGGGAGGTTAGCAGGCTGAGAGACTGACAGAGGGAGGAATCTGAGGTTAGCAGCAGGCTGAGAGGCTGACAGAGGGAGGAATCTGAGGTTAGCAGGCAGAGAGACTGACAGAGGGAGGAACCTGAGGTTAGCAGGCAGAGAGACTGACAGAGGGAGGAATCTGAGGTTAGGAGGCAGAGAGGCTGACAGAGGGAGGAATCTGAGGTTAACAGGCAGAGAGACTGACAGAGGGAGGAACCTGAGTTTAGCAGGCAGAGAGACTGACAGAGGGAGGTTAGCAGGCTGAGAGACTGACAGAGGGAGGAATCTGAGGTTAACAGGCAGAGAGACTGACAGAGGGAGGAATCTGAGGTTAGCAGGCAGAGAGGCTGACAGAGGGAGGTTAGCAGGCTGAGAGACTGACAGAGGGAGGAATCTGAGGTTAACAGGCAGAGAGACTGACAGAGGGAGGAATCTGAGGTTAGCAGGCTGAGAGGCTGACAGAGGGAGGAATCTGAGGTTAGCAGGCAGAGAGACTGACAGAGGGAGGCAGAGAGACTGACAGAGGGAGGTTAGCAGGCTGAGAGACTGACAGAGGGAGGAATCTGAGGTTAGCAGCAGGCTGAGAGGCTGACAGAGGGAGGAATCTGAGGTTAGCAGGCAGAGAGACTGACAGAGGGAGGAATCTGAGGTTAGCAGGCAGAGAGGCTGACAGAGGGAGGAATCTGAGGTTAGCAGGCAGAGAGGCTGACAGAGGGAGGAATCTGAGGTTAGCAGGCAGAGAGACTGACAGAGGGAGGAACCTGAGTTTAGCAGGCAGAGAGACTGACAGAGGGAGGAACCTGAGGTTAGCAGGCAGAGAGACTGACAGAGGGAGGTTAGCAGGCAGAGAGGCTGACAGAGGGAGGAATCTGAGGTTAGCAGGCAGAGAGACTGACAGAGGGAGGAACCTGAGGTTAGCAGGCTGAGAGGCTGACAGAGGGAGGAATCTGAGGTTAGCAGGCAGAGAGACTGACAGAGGGAGGCAGAGAGACTGACAGAGGGAGGAACCTGAGGTTAGCAGCAGGCAGAGAGACTGACAGAGGGAGGTTAGCAGGCAGAGAGACTGACAGAGGGAGGAACCTGAGGTTAGCAGGCTGAGAGGCTGACAGAGGGAGGAACCTGAGGTTAGCAGGCAGAGAGACTGACAGAGGGAGGTTAGCAGGCAGAGAGGCTGACAGAGGGAGGAATCTGAGGTTAGCAGGCAGAGAGACTGACAGAGGGAGGAACCTGAGGTTAGCAGGCTGAGAGACTGACAGAGGGAGGCAGAGAGACTGACAGAGGGAGGTTAGCAGGCAGAGAGACTGACAGAGGGAGGCAGAGAGACTGACAGAGGGAGGTTAGCAGGCAGAGAGACTGACAGAGGGAGGAATCTGAGGTTAGCAGGCAGAGAGACTGACAGAGGGAGGAACCTGAGGTTAGCAGGCAGAGAGACTGACAGAGGGAGGAATCTGAGGTTAGGAGGCAGAGAGGCTGACAGAGGGAGGAACCTGAGGTTAGGAGGCAGAGAGACTGACAGAGGGAGGAATCTGAGGTTAGCAGGCAGAGAGACTGACAGAGGGAGGAATCTGAGGTTAGCAGGCTGAGAGACTGACAGAGGGAGGAACCTGAGGTTAGCAGGCAGAGAGACTGACAGAGGGAGGCAGAGAGACTGACAGAGGGAGGCAGAGAGACTGACAGAGGGAGGAATCTGAGGTTAGCAGGCAGAGAGGCTGACAGAGGGAGGAATCTGAGGTTAGGAGGCAGAGAGACTGACAGAGGGAGGCAGAGAGACTGACAGAGGGAGGTTAGCAGGCTGAGAGACTGACAGAGGGAGGAATCTGAGGTTAGCAGGCTGAGAGACTGACAGAGGGAGGAACCTGAGGTTAGCAGGCAGAGAGACTGACAGAGGGAGGAATCTGAGGTTAGCAGGCTGAGAGACTGACAGAGGGAGGAACCTGAGGTTAGCAGGCAGAGAGACTGACAGAGGGAGGCAGAGAGACTGACAGAGGGAGGCAGAGAGACTGACAGAGGGAGGAACCTGAGGTTAGCAGGCAGAGAGACTGACAGAGGGAGGAACCTGAGGTTAGCAGGCAGAGAGACTGACAGAGGGAGGAACCTGAGGTTAGCAGGCAGAGAGACTGACAGAGGGAGGAATCTGAGGTTAGCAGGCAGAGAGACTGACAGAGGGAGGAACCTGAGGTTAGCAGGCAGAGAGGCTGACAGAGGGAGGAATCTGAGGTTAGCAGGCAGAGAGACTGACAGAGGGAGGAACCTGAGGTTAGCAGGCAGAGAGACTGACAGAGGGAGGAATCTGAGGTTAGGAGGCAGAGAGGCTGACAGAGGGAGGAATCTGAGGTTAACAGGCAGAGAGACTGACAGAGGGAGGAATCTGAGGTTTGCAGGCAGAGAGGCTGACAGAGGGAGGTTAGCAGGCTGAGAGACTGACAGAGGGAGGAATCTGAGGTTAACAGGCAGAGAGACTGACAGAGGGAGGAATCTGAGGTTAGCAGGCTGAGAGGCTGACAGAGGGAGGAATCTGAGGTTAGCAGGCAGAGAGGCTGACAGAGGGAGGAATCTGAGGTTAGCAGGCAGAGAGACTGACAGAGGGAGGAATCTGAGGTTAGCAGGCAGAGAGGCTGACAGAGGGAGGAATCTGAGGTTAGCAGGCAGAGAGGCTGACAGAGGGAGGAATCTGAGGTTAGCAGGCAGAGAGACTGACAGAGGGAGGAACCTGAGGTTAGCAGGCAGAGAGACTGACAGAGGGAGGAACCTGAGGTTAGCAGGCAGAGAGACTGACAGAGGGAGGTTAGCAGGCAGAGAGGCTGACAGAGGGAGGAATCTGAGGTTAGCAGGCAGAGAGACTGACAGAGGGAGGAACCTGAGGTTAGCAGGCTGAGAGGCTGACAGAGGGAGGAATCTGAGGTTAGCAGGCAGAGAGACTGACAGAGGGAGGCAGAGAGACTGACAGAGGGAGGAACCTGAGGTTAGCAGCAGGCAGAGAGACTGACAGAGGGAGGTTAGCAGGCAGAGAGACTGACAGAGGGAGGAACCTGAGGTTAGCAGGCTGAGAGGCTGACAGAGGGAGGAACCTGAGGTTAGCAGGCAGAGAGACTGACAGAGGGAGGTTAGCAGGCAGAGAGGCTGACAGAGGGAGGAATCTGAGGTTAGCAGGCAGAGAGACTGACAGAGGGAGGAACCTGAGGTTAGCAGGCTGAGAGACTGACAGAGGGAGGCAGAGAGACTGACAGAGGGAGGTTAGCAGGCAGAGAAACTGACAGAGGGAGGCAGAGAGACTGACAGAGGGAGGTTAGCAGGCAGAGAGACTGACAGAGGGAGGAATCTGAGGTTAGCAGGCAGAGAGACTGACAGAGGGAGGAACCTGAGGTTAGCAGGCAGAGAGACTGACAGAGGGAGGAATCTGAGGTTAGGAGGCAGAGAGGCTGACAGAGGGAGGAACCTGAGGTTAGGAGGCAGAGAGACTGACAGAGGGAGGAATCTGAGGTTAGCAGGCAGAGAGACTGACAGAGGGAGGAACCTGAGGTTAGCAGGCTGAGAGGCTGACAGAGGGAGGAATCTGAGGTTAGCAGGCAGAGAGACTGACAGAGGGAGGCAGAGAGACTGACAGAGGGAGGAACCTGAGGTTAGCAGCAGGCAGAGAGACTGACAGAGGGAGGTTAGCAGGCAGAGAGGCTGACAGAGGGAGGAATCTGAGGTTAGCAGGCAGAGAGACTGACAGAGGGAGGAACCTGAGGTTAGCAGGCTGAGAGGCTGACAGAGGGAGGAACCTGAGGTTAGCAGGCAGAGAGACTGACAGAGGGAGGTTAGCAGGCAGAGAGGCTGACAGAGGGAGGAATCTGAGGTTAGCAGGCAGAGAGACTGACAGAGGGAGGAACCTGAGGTTAGCAGGCTGAGAGACTGACAGAGGGAGGCAGAGAGACTGACAGAGGGAGGTTAGCAGGCAGAGAGACTGACAGAGGGAGGCAGAGAGACTGACAGAGGGAGGTTAGCAGGCAGAGAGACTGACAGAGGGAGGAATCTGAGGTTAGCAGGCAGAGAGACTGACAGAGGGAGGAACCTGAGGTTAGCAGGCAGAGAGACTGACAGAGGGAGGAATCTGAGGTTAGGAGGCAGAGAGGCTGACAGAGGGAGGAACCTGAGGTTAGGAGGCAGAGAGACTGACAGAGGGAGGAATCTGAGGTTAGCAGGCAGAGAGGCTGACAGAGGGAGGAACCTGAGGTTAGGAGGCAGAGAGACTGACAGAGGGAGGAATCTGAGGTTAGGAGGCAGAGAGACTGACAGAGGGAGGCAGAGAGACTGACAGAGGGAGGTTAGCAGGCTGAGAGACTGACAGAGGGAGGAATCTGAGGTTAGCAGGCTGAGAGACTGACAGAGGGAGGAACCTGAGGTTAGCAGGCTGAGAGACTGACAGAGGGAGGAAACTGAGGTTAGGAGGCAGAGAGGCTGACAGAGGGAGGAACCTGAGGTTAGGAGGCAGAGAGACTGACAGAGTGAGGAATCTGAGGTTAGCAGGCAGAGAGACTGACAGAGGGAGGAACCTGAGGTTAGCAGGCTGAGAGGCTGACAGAGGGAGGAATCTGAGGTTAGCAGGCAGAGAGACTGACAGAGGGAGGCAGAGAGACTGACAGAGGGAGGAACCTGAGGTTAGCAGCAGGCAGAGAGACTGACAGAGGGAGGTTAGCAGGCAGAGAGACTGACAGAGGGAGGAACCTGAGGTTAGCAGGCTGAGAGGCTGACAGAGGGAGGAACCTGAGGTTAGCAGGCAGAGAGACTGACAGAGGGAGGTTAGCAGGCAGAGAGACTGACAGAGGGAGGTTAGCAGGCAGAGAGGCTGACAGAGGGAGGAATCTGAGGTTAGCAGGCAGAGAGACTGACAGAGGGAGGAACCTGAGGTTAGCAGGCTGAGAGACTGACAGAGGGAGGCAGAGAGACTGACAGAGGGAGGTTAGCAGGCAGAGAGACTGACAGAGGGAGGCAGAGAGACTGACAGAGGGAGGTTAGCAGGCAGAGAGACTGACAGAAGGAATCTGAGCTTAGCAGGCAGAGAGACTGACAGAGGGAGGAACCTGAGGTTAGCAGGCAGAGAGACTGACAGAGGGAGGAATCTGAGGTTAGGAGGCAGAGAGGCTGACAGAGGGAGGAACCTGAGGTTAGGAGGCAGAGAGACTGACAGAGGGAGGAATCTGAGTTTAGCAGGCAGAGAGGCTGACAGAGGGAGGAATCTGAGGTTAGGAGGCAGAGAGACTGACAGAGGGAGGCAGAGAGACTGACAGAGGGAGGTTAGCAGGCTGAGAGACTGACAGTGGGAGGAATCTGAGGTTAGCAGGCTGAGAGACTGACAGAGGGAGGAACCTGAGGTTAGCAGGCTGAGAGACTGACAGAGGGAGGAATCTGAGGTTAGCAGCAGGCAGAGAGACTGACAGAGGGAGGAATCTGAGGTTAGCAGGCAGAGAGACTGACAGAGGGAGGTTAGCAGGCAGAGAGACTGACAGAGGGAGGAATCTGAGGTTAGCAGGCTGAGAGACTGACAGAGGGAGGAACCTGAGGTTAGCAGGCAGAGAGACTGACAGAGGGAGGAATCTGAGGTTAGCAGCAGGCAGAGAGACTGACAGAGGGAGGTTAGCAGGCTTGGAGACTGACAGAGGGAGGAATCTGAGGTTAGCAGCAGGCAGAGAGACTGACAGAGGGAGGAATCTGAGGTTAGCAGGCAGAGAGACTGACAGAGGGAGGTTAGCAGGCAGAGAGACTGACAGAGGGAGGAATCTGAGGTTAGCAGGCTGAGAGACTGACAGAGGGAGGAACCTGAGGTTAGCAGGCAGAGAGACTGACAGAGGGAGGCAGAGAGACTGACAGAGGGAGGTTAGCAGGCAGAGAGAATGACAGAGGGAGGAATCTGAGGTTAGGAGGCAGAGAGACTGACAGAGGGAGGAATCTGAGGTTAGCAGGCAGAGAGGCTGACAGAGGGAGGAATCTGAGGTTAGGAGGCAGAGAGACTGACAGAGTGAGGCAGAGAGACTGACAGAGGGAGGTTAGCAGGCTGAGAGACTGACAGAGGGAGGAATCTGAGGTTAGCAGGCTGAGAGACTGACAGAGGGAGGAACCTGAGGTTAGCAGGCTGAGAGACTGACAGAGGGAGGAATCTGAGGTTAGCAGCAGGCAGAGAGACTGACAGAGGGAGGAATCTGAGGTTAGCAGGCAGAGAGACTGACAGAGGGAGGTTAGCAGGCAGAGAGACTGACAGAGGGAGGAATCTGAGGTTAGCAGGCTGAGAGACTGACAGAGGGAGGAACCTGAGGTTAGCAGGCAGAGAGACTGACAGAGGGAGGAATCT
>NC_138295.1:800000-897500 GCF_965601325.2 Salmo salar | reverse complement strand
CCAACCCTCCTCTACCACCTAACACTAACCCAACCCTCCTCTACACCCTAACCCAACCCTCCTCTACACCCTAACACTAACCCAACCCTCCTCTACCACCTAACACTAACCCAACCCTCCTCTACACCCTAACCCAACCCTCCTCTACACCCTAACACTAACCCAACCCTCCTCTACCACCTAACACTAACCCAACCCTCCTCTATACACTAACCCAACCCTCCTATCTGTCCTCTATACACTAACCCAACCCTCTTATCTGTCCTCTATACACTTACCCAACCCAACCCTCCTATCTGTCCTCTATACACTAACCCAACCCTCCTATCTGTCCTCTATACACTAACCCAACCCTCCTATCTGTCCTCTATACACTAACCCAACCCTCCTATCTGTCCTCTATACACTAACCCAACCCTCCTATCTGTCCTCTATACACTAACCCAACCCTCCTATCTGTCCTCTATACACTAACCCAACCCTCCTATCTGTCCTCTACACACTAACCCAACCCTCCTATCTGTCCTCTATACACTAACCCAACCCTCCTATCTGTACTCTATGCACTAATCCAACCCTCTTATCTGTCCTCTATACACTAACCCAACCCTCCTATCTGTCCTCTATACACTAACCCAACCCTCCTATCTGTCCTCTACACACTAACCCAACCCTCCTATCTGTCCTCTATAAACTAACCCAACCCTCCTATCTGTCCTCTATACACTAACCCAACCCTCCTATCTGTCCTCTACGCACTAACCCAACCCTCCTATCTGTCCTCTATAAACTAACCCAACCCAACCCTCCTATCTGTCCTCTATACACTAACCCAACCCTCCTATCTGTCCTCTATACACTAACCCAACCCTCCTATCTGTCCTCTATACACTAACCCAACCCAACACTCCTATCTGTCCTCTATACACTAACCCAACCCTCCTATCTGTCCTCTATACACTAACCCAACCCAACCCACTGTAACAGAACTCTTCTTGCGTTGTGTACAATCAATCCTCGACACCAACTCCAACTTGTACCACCATTCATGGAGCTTTATTCTGATAGAAACAGCACAAAATTGCACGTCATGCAATGCACAGCTCACCATCCAACTCTGCACTCACTGTACACAATATACAACCACCAGACACAGTAAGTTGCTAGCTGGTATTATCTGGAATTCTCTACAACATAATGCACGACAAATATTCACCAAAAAACGCTGCATCTTATGTGTGATGTTCGAATAACATTTACAAACAAATTGATATAAATTGTACATTTAAATCGTCACTTGGGAGTCTAAAAATCCCATTTGACGTACAGTGCTTTGCAACCAACAACCTACCTCTGGTTTGGAGCTTGTTCACTGGGACGATTCCGACTGAAACATCCTCCCTCGGAAGCAAGAACCACAAACCAGCCAATAAGATGCCGTGTTGAGTAGGTGAAGGCAAGACACAAATAAAACCAACAACCCCATTGGCTTAAGAATAAAGTGGCAAGGGGAATCACCAATAGAACCCCGTTAAACCTCTTATCCCTCCTCTACACCCTAACCCAACCCTCCTCTACCCCCTAACCCAACCCTCCTCTACACCCTAACACTAACCCAACCCTCCTCTACCACCTAACACTAACCCAACCCTCCTCTACACCCTAACCCAACCCTCCTCTACACCCTAACACTAACCCAACCCTCCTCTACCACCTAACACTAACCCAACCCTCCTCTACACCCTAACCCAACCCTCCTCTACACCCTAACACTAACCCAACCCTCCTCTACCACCTAACACTAACCAAACCCTCCTCTACACCCTAACCCAACCCTCCTCTACACCCTAACACTAACCCAACCCTCCTCTACCCTCTAACACTAACCCAACCCTCCTCTACACCCTAACACTAACCCAACCCTCCTCTACCCCCTAACCCAACCCTCCTCTACACCCTAACACTAACCCAACCCTCCTCTACCCCCTAACACTAACCCAACCCTCCTCTACCACCTAACACTAACCAAACCCTCCTCTACACCCTAACCCAACCCTCCTCTACACCCTAACACTAACCCAACCCTCCTCTACCCTCTAACACTAACCCAACCCTCCTCTACACCCTAACACTAACCCAACCCTCCTCTACCCCCTAACACTAACCCAACCCTCCTTTACACCCTAACCCAACCCTCCTCTACACCCTAACCCAACCCTCCTCTACCCCCTAACACTAACCCAACCCTCCTCTACCCCCTAACCCAACCCTCCTCTACACCCTAACCCAACCCTCCTCTACCCCTAACACTAACCCAACCCTGCTCTACACCCTAACCCAACTCTCCTCTAACCCCTAACACTAACCCAACCGTCCTCTACACCCTAACCCAACCCTCCTCTACAACCTAACCCAACCCTCCTCTACACCCTAACCTAACCCAACCCTCCTCTACACCCTAACCCAACCCTCCTCTACACCCTAACCCAACCCTCCTCTACACCCTAACACTAACCCAACCCTCCACTACCCCCTAACACTAACCCAACCCACCTCTACCACCTAACACTAACCCAACCCTCCTCTACACCCTAACACTAACCCAACCCTCCTCTACCACCTAACACTAACCCAACACTCCTCTACACCCTAACACTAACCCAACCCTCCTCTACACCCTAACCCAACCCTCCTCTACCCCTAACACTAACCCAACCCTCCTCTACCACCTAACACTAACCCAAACCAACCCTCCTCTACCACCTAACACTAACCCAACCCTCCTCTACCACCTAACACAAACCCAACCCTCCTCTACACCCTAACCCAACCCTCCTCTACACCCTAACACAACCCTCCTCTACCCCCTAACACTAACCCAACCTTCCTCTACCCCCTAACACTAACCCAACCCTCCTCTACACACTAACCCAACCCTCCTCTACACCCTAACCCAACCCTCCTCTACCACCTAACACTAACCCAACCCTCCTCTACACCCTAACCCAACCCTCCTCTACACACTAACCCAACCCTCCTCTACCACCTAACACTAACCCAACCCTCCTCTACCACCTAACACTAACCCAACCCTCCTCTACACACTAAGCCAACCCTCCTCTACCACCTAACACTAACCCAACCCTCCTCTACCACCTAAAACTAACCCAACCCTCCTCTACACCCTAACCCAACCCTCCTCTACCACCTAACACTAACCCAACCCTCCTCTACAACCTAACCCAACCCTCCTCTACACCCTAACCTAACCCAACCCTCCTCTACACCCTAACCCAACCCTCCTCTACCACCTAACACTAACCCAACCCTCCTCTACACCCTAACCCAACCCTCCTCTACACACTAACCCAACCCCCTAACCCTAACCCAAACCTCCTCTACCACATAACACTAAGCCAACCCTCCTCTACCCCTAACACTAACCCAAGCCTCTAACCCTACCCTAACCCTAACCCAACCCTCCTCTAACCTAACCCTAACACTAACCCAACCCTCCTCTACCCCCTAACGTAACACTAACACTAACCCAACCCTCCCCTAACCCTAACACTAACCCAACCCTCCTCTACCCCATAACCTAACACTAACCCAACCCTCCGCTACCCCTAACCCTAACAGTAACCCAACCCTCCTCTACCCATAACCCTAACACTACCCCAACCCTCCTCTACCCATAACCTAACCCTAACACTAACAAAACCCTCTTCTAACCCATAACCTAACCCTAACTCTAACCCAACCCTTCTCTACCCATAACCTAACAATAACCCAACCCTCCGCTAACCCTAACCCTAACCCTAACACTAACCCAACCCTCCTCTACCCCTAACCCTAACACTAACCCAACCCTTCTCTACCATAACCTAACCCTAACTCTAACCCAACCCTCCTCTACCCATAACCCTAACACTAACCCAACCCTCTTCTACCCATAACCTAACCCTAACACTAACCCAACCCTCATCTAACCCATAACCTAACCCTAACTCTAACCCAACCCTCATCTAACCCATAACCTAATCCTAACACTAACCCAACCCTCCTCTACCCATAACCTAACCCTAACAGTAACCCAACCCTCCTCTACCCATAACCTAATCCTAACACTAACCCAACCCTCATCTAACCCATAACCTAATCCTAACACTAACCCAACCCTCCTCTACCCATAACCTAACCCTAACACTAACCCAACCCTCCTCTACCCATAACCTAATCCTAACACTAACCCAACCCTCATCTAACCCATAACCTAATCCTAACACTAACCCAACCCTCCTCTACCCATAACCCACTTGGGAGAAACACTGTTGTTCATCTTCATCTGAGCATTGCATTAACAGCAGACTCAAATTTAACGGTTCTGTGGGACAGAGCAGAGCTAATCAAGAGCATCCCATTGTGTCCACCTACTCTTAGTCCTTGGCAATGTATTCCTGATACGCATAATCCACAAGCACATAGACACCAACAAACCACCCAGCCCACTACTGTCTAACACATTACAGACCACCCAGCCCACTACTGTCTGATACATTACAGACCACCCAGCCCACTACTGTCTAACACATTACAGACCACCCAGCCCACTACTGTCTGATACATTACAGACCACCCAGCCCACTACTGTCTGATACATTACAGACCACCCAGACCACTACTGTCTAACACATTACAGACCACCCAGCCCACTACTGTCTGATACATTATAGACCACCCAGCCCACTACTGTCTGATACATTACAGACCACCCAGCCCACTACTGTCTGATACATTACAGACCACCCAGCCCACTACTGTCTGATACATTACAGACCACCTAGCCCACTACTGTCTGATACATTACAGACCACCCAGCCCACTACTGTCTAACACATTACAGACCACCCAGCCCACTACTGTCTGATACATTACAGACCACCCAGCCCACTACTGTCTGATACATTACAGACCACCCAGCCCACTACTGTCTAACACATTACAGACCACCCAGCCCACTACTGTCTGATACATTACAGACCACCCAGCCCACTACTGTCTGATACATTACAGACCACCCAGCCCACTACTGTCAAACACATTACAGACCACCCAGCCCACTACTGTCTGATACATTACAGACCACCCAGCCCACTACTGTCTAACACATTACAGACCACCCAGCCCACTACAGTCTGATACATTACAGACCACCCAGCCCACTACTGTCTAACACATTACAGCCCACCCAGCCCACTACTGTCTAACACATTACAGACCACCCAGCCCACTACTGTCTGATACATTACAGACCACCCAGCCCACTACTGTCTGATACATTACAGACCACCCAGCCCACTACTGTCTGATACATTACAGACCACCCAGCCCACTACTGTCTGATACATTACAGACCATCCAGCCCACTACTGTCTGATACATTACAGACCACCCAGCCCACTACTGTCTGATACATTACAGACCACCCAGCCCACTACTGTCTGATACATTACAGACCACCCAGCCCACTACTGTCTAACACATTACAGACCACCCAGCCCACTACTGTCTGATACATTACAGACCACCCAGCCCACTACTGTCTGATACATTACAGACCACCCAGCCCACTACTGTCTAACACATTACAGACCACCCAGCCCACTACAGTCTGATACATTACAGACCACCCAGCCCACTACTGTCTAACACGTTACAGACCACCCAGCCCACTACTGTCTAACACATTACAGACCACCCAGCCCACTACTGTCTGATACATTACAGACCACCCAGCCCACTACTGTCTGATACATTACAGACCACCCAGCCCACTACTGTCTGATACATTACAGACCACCCAGCCCACTACTGTCTGATACATTACAGACCACCCAGCCCACTACTGTCTGATACATTACAGACCACCCAGCCCACTACTGTGAAACACATTACAGACCACCCAGCCCACTACTGTCAAACACATTACAGACCACCCAGCCCACTACTGTCTGATACATTACAGACCACCCAGCCCAATACTGTCAAACACATTACAGACCACCCAGCCCACTACTGTCTAACACATTACAGACCACCCAGCCCACTACTGTCTGATACATTACAGACCACCCAGCCCACTACTGTCTGATACATTACAGACCACCCAGCCCACTACTGTCTGATACATTACAGACCACCCAGCCCACTACTGTCTAACACATTACAGACCACCCAGCCCACTACTGTCTGATACATTACAGACCACCCAGCCCACTACTGTCTGATACATTACAGACCACCCAGCCCACTACTGTCTGATACATTACAGACCACCCAGCCCACTACTGTCTAACACATTACAGACCACCCAGCCCACTACTGTCTGATACATTACAGACCACCCAGCCCACTACTGTCTAACACATTACAGACCACCCAGCCCACTACTGTCTAACACATTACAGACCACCCAGCCCACTACTGTCTGATACATTACAGACCACCCTGCCCACTACTGTCTAACACATTACAAACCACCCAGCCCACTACTGTCTGATACATTACAGACCTCCCAGCCCACTAAAGTCTGATACATTACAGACCACCCAGCCCACTACTGTCTAACACATTACAGACCACCCAGCCCACTACTGTCTGATACATTACAGACCACCCAGCCCACTACTATCTAACACATTACAGACCACCCAGACCACTACTGTCTGATACATTACAGACCACCCAGCCCACTACTTTCTGATACATTACAGACCACCCAGCCCACTACTGTCTGATACATTACAGACCACCCAGCCCACTACTGTCTAATACATTACAGACCACCCAGCCCACTACTGTCTGATACATTACAGACCACCCAGCCCACTACTGTCTGATACATTACAGACCACCCAGCCCACTACTGTCAAACACATTACAGACCACCCAGCCCACTACTGTCAAACACATTACAGACCACCCAGCCCACTACTGTCTGATACATTACAGACCACCCAGCCCAATACTGTCAAACACATTACAGACCACCCAGCCCACTACTGTCTGACACATTACAGACCACCCAGCCCACTACTGTCTGATACATTACAGACCACCCAGCCCACTACTGTCTGATACATTACAGACCACCCAGCCCACTACTGTCTGATACATTACAGACCACCCAGCCCACTACTGTCTGATACATTACAGACCACCCAGCCCACTACTGTCCTATACATTACAGACCACCCAGCCCACTACTGTCTGATACATTACAGACCACCCAGCCCACTACTGTCTGATACATTACAGACCACCCAGCCCACTACTGTCTGATGTTACAGACCACCCAGCCCACTACTGTCTAACACATTACAGACCACCCAGCCCACTACTGTCTGATACATTACAGACCACCCAGCCCACTACTATCTAACACATTACAGACCACCCAGACCACTACTGTCTGACACATTACAGACCACCCAGCCCACTACTGTCTGATACATTACAGACCACCCAGCCCACTACTGTCTGATGTTACAGACCACCCAGCCCACTACTGTCTAACACATTACAGACCACCCAGCCCACTACTGTCTAACACATTACAGACCACCCAGCCCACTACTGTCTGATACATTACAGACCACCCAGCCCACTACTGTCTGATACATTACAGACCACCCAGCCCACTACTGTCTGATGGTACAGACCACCCAGCCTCCTACTGTCTAACACATTACAGACCACCCAGCCCACTACTGTCTGATACATTACAGACCACCCAGCCCACTACTGTTTGATGTTACAGACCACCCAGCCCACTACTGTCTGATACATTACAGACCACCCAGCCCACTACTGTCTGATACATTACAGACCACCTAGCCCACTACTGTCTGATGTTACAGACCACCCAGCCCACTACTGTCTGATACATTACAGCCCACCCAGCCCACTACTGTCTGATACATTACAGACCACCCAGCCCACTACTGTCTGATATATTACAGACCACCCAGCCCACTACTGTCTGATGTTACAGACCACCCAGCCCACTACAGTCTAACACATTACAGACCACCCAGCCCAATTCTGTCTGATACATTACAGACCACCCAGCCCACTACTGTCAAACACATTACAGACCACCCAGCCCACTACTGTCTGATACATTACAGACCACCCAGCCCACTACTGTCTGATACATTACAGACCACCCAGACCACTACTGTCTAACACATTACAGACCACCCAGCCCACTACTGTCTGATACATTACAGACCACCCTGCCCACTACTGTCTGATACATTACAGACCACCCAGCCCACTACTGTCTGATACATTACAGACCACCCAGCCCACTACTGTCTGATACATTACAGACCACCTAGCCCACTACTGTCTGATACATTACAGACCACCCAGCCCACTACTGTCTAACACATTACAGACCACCCAGCCCACTACTGTCTGATACATTACAGACCACCCAGCCCACTACTGTCTGATACATTACAGACCACCCAGCCCACTACTGTCTAACACATTACAGACCACCCAGCCCACTACTGTCTGATACATTACAGACCACCCAGCCCACTACTGTCTGATACATTACAGACCACCCAGCCCACTACTGTCAAACACATTACAGACCACCCAGCCCACTACTGTCTGATACATTACAGACCACCCAGCCCACTACTGTCTAACACATTACAGACCACCCAGCCCACTACAGTCTGATACATTACAGACCACCCAGCCCACTACTGTCTAACACATTACAGACCACCCAGCCCACTACTGTCTAACACATTACAGACCACCCAGCCCACTACTGTCTGATACATTACAGACCACCCAGCCCACTACTGTCTGATACATTACAGACCACCCAGCCCACTACTGTCTGATACATTACAGACCACCCAGCCCACTACTGTCTGATACATTACAGACCATCCAGCCCACTACTGTCTGATACATTACAGACCACCCAGCCCACTACTGTCTGATACATTACAGACCACCCAGCCCACTACTGTCTGATACATTACAGACCACCCAGCCCACTACTGTCTAACACATTACAGACCACCCAGCCCACTACTGTCTGATACATTACAGACCACCCAGCCCACTACTGTCTGATACATTACAGACCACCCAGCCCACTACTGTCTAACACATTACAGACCACCCAGCCCACTACAGTCTGATACATTACAGACCACCCAGCCCACTACTGTCTAACACGTTACAGACCACCCAGCCCACTACTGTCTAACACATTACAGACCACCCAGCCCACTACTGTCTGATACATTACAGACCACCCAGCCCACTACTGTCTGATACATTACAGACCACCCAGCCCACTACTGTCTGATACATTACAGACCACCCAGCCCACTACTGTCTGATACATTACAGACCACCCAGCCCACTACTGTCTGATACATTACAGACCACCCAGCCCACTACTGTGAAACACATTACAGACCACCCAGCCCACTACTGTCAAACACATTACAGACCACCCAGCCCACTACTGTCTGATACATTACAGACCACCCAGCCCAATACTGTCAAACACATTACAGACCACCCAGCCCACTACTGTCTAACACATTACAGACCACCCAGCCCACTACTGTCTGATACATTACAGACCACCCAGCCCACTACTGTCTGATACATTACAGACCACCCAGCCCACTACTGTCTGATACATTACAGACCACCCAGCCCACTACTGTCTAACACATTACAGACCACCCAGCCCACTACTGTCTGATACATTACAGACCACCCAGCCCACTACTGTCTGATACATTACAGACCACCCAGCCCACTACTGTCTGATACATTACAGACCACCCAGCCCACTACTGTCTAACACATTACAGACCACCCAGCCCACTACTGTCTGATACATTACAGACCACCCAGCCCACTACTGTCTAACACATTACAGACCACCCAGCCCACTACTGTCTAACACATTACAGACCACCCAGCCCACTACTGTCTGATACATTACAGACCACCCTGCCCACTACTGTCTAACACATTACAAACCACCCAGCCCACTACTGTCTGATACATTACAGACCTCCCAGCCCACTAAAGTCTGATACATTACAGACCACCCAGCCCACTACTGTCTAACACATTACAGACCACCCAGCCCACTACTGTCTGATACATTACAGACCACCCAGCCCACTACTATCTAACACATTACAGACCACCCAGACCACTACTGTCTGATACATTACAGACCACCCAGCCCACTACTTTCTGATACATTACAGACCACCCAGCCCACTACTGTCTGATACATTACAGACCACCCAGCCCACTACTGTCTAATACATTACAGACCACCCAGCCCACTACTGTCTGATACATTACAGACCACCAAGCCCACTACTGTCTGATACATTACAGACCACCCAGCCCACTACTGTCAAACACATTACAGACCACCCAGCCCACTACTGTCAAACACATTACAGACCACCCAGCCCACTACTGTCTGATACATTACAGACCACCCAGCCCAATACTGTCAAACACATTACAGACCACCCAGCCCACTACTGTCTGACACATTACAGACCACCCAGCCCACTACTGTCTGATACATTACAGACCACCCAGCCCACTACTGTCTGATACATTACAGACCACCCAGCCCACTACTGTCTGATACATTACAGACCACCCAGCCCACTACTGTCTGATACATTACAGACCACCCAGCCCACTACTGTCCTATACATTACAGACCACCCAGCCCACTACTGTCTGATACATTACAGACCACCCAGCCCACTACTGTCTGATACATTACAGACCACCCAGCCCACTACTGTCTGATGTTACAGACCACCCAGCCCACTACTGTCTAACACATTACAGACCACCCAGCCCACTACTGTCTGATACATTACAGACCACCCAGCCCACTACTATCTAACACATTACAGACCACCCAGACCACTACTGTCTGACACATTACAGACCACCCAGCCCACTACTGTCTGATACATTACAGACCACCCAGCCCACTACTGTCTGATGTTACAGACCACCCAGCCCACTACTGTCTGATACATTACAGACCACCCAGCCCACTACTGTCTAACACATTACAGACCACCCAGCCCATTACAGTCTGATACATTACAGACCACCCAGCCCACTACTGTCTAACACGTTACAGACCACCCAGCCCACTACTGTCTAACACATTACAGACCACCCAGCCCACTACTGTCTGATACATTACAGACCACCCAGCCCACTACTGTCTGATACATTACAGACCACCCAGCCCACTACTGTCTGATACATTACAGACCACCCAGCCCACTACTGTCTGATACATTACAGACCACCCAGCCCACTACTGTCTGATACATTACAGACCACCCAGCCCACTACTGTGAAACACATTACAGACCACCCAGCCCACTACTGTCAAACACATTACAGACCACCCAGCCCACTACTGTCTGATACATTACAGACCACCCAGCCCAATACTGTCAAACACATTACAGACCACCCAGCCCACTACTGTCTAACACATTACAGACCACCCAGCCCACTACTGTCTGATACATTACAGACCACCCAGCCCACTACTGTCTGATACATTACAGACCACCCAGCCCACTACTGTCTGATACATTACAGACCACCCAGCCCACTACTGTCTAACACATTACAGACCACCCAGCCCACTACTGTCTGATACATTACAGACCACCCAGCCCACTACTGTCTGATACATTACAGACCACCCAGCCCACTACTGTCTGATACATTACAGACCACCCAGCCCACTACTGTCTAACACATTACAGACCACCCAGCCCACTACTGTCTGATACATTACAGACCACCCAGCCCACTACTGTCTAACACATTACAGACCACCCAGCCCACTACTGTCTAACACATTACAGACCACCCAGCCCACTACTGTCTGATACATTACAGACCACCCTGCCCACTACTGTCTAACACATTACAAACCACCCAGCCCACTACTGTCTGATACATTACAGACCTCCCAGCCCACTAAAGTCTGATACATTACAGACCACCCAGCCCACTACTGTCTAACACATTACAGACCACCCAGCCCACTACTGTCTGATACATTACAGACCACCCAGCCCACTACTATCTAACACATTACAGACCACCCAGACCACTACTGTCTGATACATTACAGACCACCCAGCCCACTACTTTCTGATACATTACAGACCACCCAGCCCACTACTGTCTGATACATTACAGACCACCCAGCCCACTACTGTCTAATACATTACAGACCACCCAGCCCTCTACTGTCTGATACATTACAGACCACCCAGCCCACTACTGTCTGATACATTACAGACCACCCAGCCCACTACTGTCTGATGTTACAGACCACCCAGCCCACTACTGTCTAACACATTACAGACCACCCAGCCCACTACTGTCTGATACATTACAGACCACCCAGCCCACTACTATCTAACACATTACAGACCACCCAGACCACTACTGTCTGACACATTACAGACCACCCAGCCCACTACTGTCTGATACATTACAGACCACCCAGCCCACTACTGTCTGATGTTACAGACCACCCAGCCCACTACTGTCTAACACATTACAGACCACCCAGCCCACTACTGTCTAACACATTACAGACCACCCAGCCCACTACTGTCTGATACATTACAGACCACCCAGCCCACTACTGTCTGATACATTACAGACCACCCAGCCCACTACTGTCTGATGTTACAGACCACCCAGCCTCCTACTGTCTAACACATTACAGACCACCCAGCCCACTACTGTCTGATACATTACAGACCACCCAGCCCACTACTGTTTGATGTTACAGACCACCCAGCCCACTACTGTCTGATACATTACAGACCACCCAGCCCACTACTGTCTGATACATTACAGACCACCTAGCCCACTACTGTCTGATGTTACAGACCACCCAGCCCACTACTGTCTGATACATTACAGCCCACCCAGCCCACTACTGTCTGATACATTACAGACCACCCAGCCCACTACTGTCTGATATATTACAGACCACCCAGCCCACTACTGTCTGATGTTACAGACCACCCAGCCCACTACAGTCTAACACATTACAGACCACCCAGCCCAATTCTGTCTGATACATTACAGACCACCCAGCCCACTACTGTCAAACACATTACAGACCACCCAGCCCACTACTGTCTGATACATTACAGACCACCCAGCCCACTACTGTCAAACACATTACAGACCACCCAGCCCACTACTGTCTGACACATTACAGACCACCCAGCCCACTACTGTCTAACACATCCAGACCACCCAGCCCACTACTGTCTGATACATTACAGACCACCCAGCCCACTACTGTCTAACACATTACAAACCACCCAGCCCACTACTGTCTGATACATTACAGACCACCCAGCCCACTACTGTCTGATACATTACAGACCACCCAGCCCACTACTGTCTGATGTTACAGACCACCCAGCCCACTACTGTCTAACACATTACAGACCACCCAGCCCACTACTGTCTGATACATTACAGACCACCCAGCCCACTACTATCTAACACATTACAGACCACCCAGACCACTACTGTCTGACACATTACAGACCACCCAGCCCACTACTGTCTGATACATTACAGACCACCCAGCCCACTACTGTCTGATGTTACAGACCACCCAGCCCACCACTGTCTAACACATTACAGACCACCCAGCCCACTACTGTCTAACACATTACAGACCACCCAGCCCACTACTGTCTGATACATTACAGACCACCCAGCCCACTACTTTCTGATACATTACAGACCACCCAGCCCACTACTATCTAACACATTACAGACCACCCAGCCCACTACTGTCTGACACATTACAGACCACCCAGCCCACTACTGTCTGATACATTACAGACCACCCAGCCCACTACTGTCTGATACATTACAGACCACCCAGCCCACTACTGTCTGATGTTACAGACCACCCAGCCCACTACTGTCTAACACATTACAGACCACCCAGCCCACTACTGTCTAACACATTACAGACCACCCAGCCCACTACTTTCTGATACATTACAGACCACCCAGCCCACTACTGTCTGATACATTACAGACCACCCAGCCCACTACTGTCTGATACATTACAGACCACCCAGCCCACTACTGTCTGATACATTACAGACCAACCAGCCCACTACTGTCTGATACATTACAGACCACCCAGCCCACTACTGTCAAACACATTACAGACCACCCAGCCCACTACTGTCAAACACATTACAGACCACCCAGCCCACTACTGTCTGATACATTACAGACCACCCAGCCCAATACTGTCAAACACATTACAGACCACCCAGCCCACTACTGTCTAACACATTACAGACCACCCAGCCCACTACTGTCTGATACATTACAGACCACCCAGCCCACTACTGTCTGATACATTACAGACCACCCAGCCCACTACTGTCTGATACATTACAGACCACCCAGCCCACTACTGTCTGATACATTACAGACCACCCAGCCCACTACTGTCTGATACATTACAGACCACCCAGCCCACTACTGTCAAACACATTACAGACCACCCAGACCACTACAGTCTAACACATTACAGACCACCCAGCCCACTACTGTCTGATACATTACAGACCACCCAGCCCACTACTGTCTGATACATTACAGATCACCCAGCCCACTACTGTCTGATACATTACAGACCACCCAGCCCACTACTGTCTGACACATTACAGACCACCCAGCCCACTACTGTCTGATACATTACAGACCACCCAGCCCACTACTGTCTGATACATTACAGACCACCCAGCCCACTACTGTCTGATACATTACAGACCACCCAGCCCACTACTGTCTGATACATTACAGACTACCCAGCCCACTACTGTCTGATACATTACAGACCACCCAGACCACTACTGTCTCTTTACATAATCTAAATGATGTTAAATGTTGCCATCATGTAAATTAAATCAAATCTTATTGGTCACATACATGTGATCAGCAGATGTTATTGGTCACATGCACGTGGTTAGCAGATGTTATTGTGGGTGTAGTGAAATGCTTGTGCTTCTAGCTCCGACAGTGCAGTAATATCTAACAAGTAACACATCATATACCCAATACACACACATCTAAGTAGGAATGAATTAAGACTTTATACATATGGACAAGCAATGTCAGAGCAGAATGGACTAAGATACAGTAGAATAGTATAGAAAACAGTATATACATATGAGATGAGTAATGCAAAATCTGTAAAGATATGAAGCCAGCGGTAGTGAGCCTTAACAAGCAGCCGTAACGAGAACTTCTGTAGCAGGCTGACGTCAAGTCTTCCCTGTGGCTCAGTTGGTAGAGCATGGTGTTTGCAACGCCAGGGTTGTGGGTTCGATTCCCACTGGGGGCCAGTACCAAAAAAAAAAAAAAAATAAATGCATGAAACGAAATGTATGTGTTCACTACTGTAAGTCGCTCTGGATAAGAGCGTCTGCTAAATGACTAAAATGTAAATGTAAAAAAGTTATTTGAAGTGACGATTAATTGGTTTGATCTCATAGACAGTACATATCTAACCCAGGACCCTAACTACCCACCTACAATACATATCTCTAACATAAGACCCTAACTACCCATAACCAGACCCCTAACTATAACTCTAACATATAACCAAGACCCTAACTACCTATAACCCATAACCAAGACAATAACTACCTCTAACCCATAACCAAGACCCTAACTACCCATAACCAGACCCCTAACTATATCTCTAACATCTAACCCATAACCAAGACCCTTACTAACCCATAACCAAGACCCTAACTACCTATAACCCATAACCAGGACCTTTACTAACCCATAACCAAGACCATAACTACCTCTAACCCATAACCAAGACCATAACTACCTCTAACCCATAACCAAGACCCTAACTACCTCTAACCCATAACCAAGACCATAACTACCTCTAACCCATAACCAAGACCATAACTACCTCTAACCCATAACCAAGACCATAACTACCACTAACCCATAACCAGACCCCTAACTACCACTAACCCATAACCAAGACCATAACTACCTCTAACCCATAACCAGACCCCTAACTACCACTAACCCATAACCAGACCCCTAACTACCTCTAACCAGTAACCAATACCCTTGCTAACCCAAACCCATAAGCATAACCCTAACTAATCCACTACCCTAACTAACCCTAATCCTACCTTAACCCTGATTCCCTCAACATGACCACAATTTAACCACATGAGGTATCCCAGTTAACAAACTATTTAAAAAGATTGAATGTTGAATGTGTCTGTGTGTGTAATCTCTTGTGCGCACAGGCAATTAACTAGCGTGTGGGAAAGACGGTAAATGATGCTAATCAGATTTTTCAGCATGGTGCTTTTTCGTGCTCCATATGAACTAAAACGTTGTCAGAGTTCTTGAAAACGGTTTAAACATTTCCATTTTGTTTATCTTATATGAATGGATGCATTTGCAATTAGAAACGCTTCGAACCCGTTGTTATAAAAGACTTAAAGTGCCTTTCTCCTGGAAGTGTAAAAACTACATTCTATTTGAATCCCCCCCTAAATGCACACAGAATTAGCCAATGAATATAACTTAGAATAGCCCTATACATGGTACGCCATTGAGCATAGGAAATGTGCTTTACAAATTAAATACTATTATTATTATTATTATTATTATTGAATCGGCTGTAAAAAGCAACCATGGACATTATACTGTATTAATCTGTTGCGCCAGGCTTTGTGTGGTAATATACTATATAAACTATGCTTACTGTAAATACTGCAATAGTCATTATATTCCATGTTTCTCTGCATGCAGCATTCTGATGTCTTTCCATCCATCCGTCATCAGTCACATGCCACTCAAACTCAGGCCATCCAGACAATACTGTAGTAGGCTATCCTTCTGCCCTGTAGGCGACTGTATAGGCATACTGTAAATACTTTACTGTAAGTGTCCAAATATCCTATCGTGTTTCCAACTCCATGCTAACTTTTCGGAAATTGATATTTTCTTCTTTACCCCTTCAGTCAACATATAAAAACATTTAATTACCTTCCAAAGTGCATCAATAATTGTTCACTCAAGTCAGAGCCTATTCTGTTATTCTCAAACTTTTAGATGTTTTCATCGGTAAAAGAGATGGATAAACAAATAATTGTTCCATTCTTTAATCATTAATGGCATTGAGGTATTTGTCAATTCAATTCAATTCAACGAAAAAGTGAAATGTGTTTTTAATAAGGAGTGACGGCGTTGATCGTGTGATTCCTGACGTGTTCCGTATTCCAGAGCGCTCGACAGGAAAGCCGTGCGTCATCATCACTTCTAATTCTAATTAAATCATCTAATCATATCAAATCAAACTCTGATTCCAGAAGTTGATGGGATCCACTATAAAGACGCAGAGTTCCGTTAGAATCTCACCTTGTCGCTGGGATGATACCGAGTTGTGGTGGAGTATTTTAGTATTATTATTATTCCAATAAAATAGTCCAGTAATGATAGAATATAATAAACGTTAAATATGTCCGTTAAATCTGTCAGTCTTCAGTCAAATCAACAAAACTGTGTCGGTTTCAATTAACTGACCTCGTGCTCTCTGGCTCACAACATCTCTATGGTCTCTCTCTCTCTCTCTATTTCACAACGGGCTGATGCGCTCTGGCGCAGAGGGGAGACAGCGCAGGCTTTTATAGCCGTGTTCACGGACTGAGAACTATACTGGGACAACCAATCAGAGGCTAGGACAGATCCGACGGATCTCTGAGTCCAACTTTTATTTTACTGAGAACAGCTTTATCTTCTCCTGGTAGTGAAATAGCCTAAGCTATGCCATATAAATTAATTAAAACAAAATCAGGAGAGAGGATGTCACGTCCTGACCATAGAAGATGTTATTTTCTATGGTAGAGTAGGTCAGGACGTGAAACAGGTTTTTTTCTCTCTATGTTTTCTATTTCTATGTTGTCAGGTTCTAGTTTTGTATTTCTATGTTGGGGTTTTGTTTGGGATGATCTCCAATTAGAGGCAGCTGGTCCTCGTTGTCTCTAATTGGAGATCGTACTTAAGTAGGGTTTTTTTTTTTTTTCTCCACCTGGGTTTTTGGGAGATTGTTTCTGAGTTAGTGTATGTTTCTACCCTGTGTCACGGTTTGTTGTTTTTGTTCGTTCAGTTTATTGTTTATGTATTGCAAAGTTTCACAGTGAAAATAAAATGTGGAACGACACACACGCTGCACTTTGTTCCGTTCCTTCCTACGACGACCGTGACAGAGGAGCGCAGGTTATAGCCCAACTGTCACGACTTCCGCCGCAGCTGGTGCCTCTCCTTGTTCGGCTGGCGTTCGGCAGTCGACGTCACCGGTTTTCTAGCCGCCACCGATCCACTTTCCATTTGTTTTGTCTTCATTGTACACACCTGGTTACCATTCCCATAATTATGTTCCTTATTTAACCCTCTGGTTCCCCCCCATGTTATTTTGCGTGTTTATTCGTTGTAAGTGTGTCTGTATTTATGAGCTTGATTATTTTCCTTCTTGGAATATTAGTTACGTGAATGACTCATCTCTGTGTCCTGCGCCTGACTCCGCCTTACCTGCTACACCTAGACGCCTTACACCAATGATAATAATCTGTACATGTAGATCAACCAAACGTAATGGCCGTTCATTTGGTTAATAATGCCAGCTGGCACAGATGGAGAAGTGCTGCTGTGTAGAACCCTAGCCAACCCTACCCCTATCCCTACTGTACACAAAAGACTGGTTACCTCTCCATAGGGTTCCAGCCATCTGTCTTCATAATGATATCTAAGTGATGGATGGATAACCGCTCTTTGGCACCACCAGTAATAGTAGTAACATCCCAAACCGCACCCTTTTCCCCACAGGTCCTGGTCTGAAGTAGTGCACCGTAAAGGGAATTGATTATCATTTGTGATGCAGCTGTAGTGTTTGTTGGCATGACGATACAGACCCACAGCATCACTGGAGAAGACTACTGAAGAATGTCCATTGAATTTATTTCTAAACCTATAGAGTTCATACTTACGAACATTAGAAAAAGTTTACATTTAAGTTTAAACTTTCTCTGTCTCAAAATGCGCATTCAGCCAATTCAAATCATTGACGTAGTTGCAAGTGATAAAACGCTCATGTTACCCGTTTCTTTTACATAACCTGCCACATTTAGCCATATGCTAACCTGCCACATTTAGCCATATGCTAACCTGCCACATTTAGCCATATGCTAACCTGCCACATTTAGCCATATGCTAACCTGCCACATTTAGCCATATGCTAACCTGAGCAGGTGGCCAACCGACGGCATTTCTTAAAATATGTCAACTTGGCCACCAGAGGGGTATTTTAAACCTCAAAATGCAAGGTTTACTTTTGTTCCACTTGGTCTGTCTCAAGTGTAGAGTGACACTATTGCATGATGTATCTTTGACTAGGCTACTGGCTACTAACGTTAGACAAAATGAGTGAGAAAGTTACCCCAAGACATGCTAACCTCTGACCATTACAATAACAGGGGAGGTTAGCATTTTATATCATACCCCCAAGACATGCTAACCTCTGACCATTACAATAACAGGGGAGGTTAGCATTTTATATCATACCCCCAAGACATGCTAACCTCTGACCATTACAATAACAGGGGAGGTTAGCATTTTATATCATAACCCCAAGACATGCTAACCTCTCACCATTACAATAACAGGGGAGGTTAGCATTTTATATCATACCCCCAAGACATGCTAACCTCTCACCATTACAATAACAGGGGAGGTTAGCATTTTATATCATACCCCCAAGACATGCTAACCTCTCACCACTACAATAACAGGAGAGGTTAGCATTTTATATCATACCCCCAAGACATGCTAACCTCTCACCACTACAATAACAGGAGAGGTTAGCATTTTATATCATACCCCCAAGACATGCTAACCTCTCACCATTACAATAACAGGGGAGGTTAGCATACCTCCAAGACATGCTAACCTCTCACCATTACAATAACAGGGGAGGTTAGCATTTTATATCATAACCCCAAGACATGCTAACCTCTCACCATTACAATAACAGGGGAGGTTAGCATTTTATATCATAACCCCAAGACATGCTAACCTCTGACCATTACAATAACAGGGGAGGTTAGCATTTTATATCATACCCCCAAGACATGCTAACCTCTGACCATTACAATAACAGGGGAGGTTAGCATTTTATATCATAACCCCAAGACATGCTAACCTCTCACCATTACAATAACAGGGGAGCTTAGCATTTTATATCATACCCCCAAGACATGCTAACCTCTCACCACTACAATAACAGGAGAGGTTAGCATTTTATATCATACCCCCAAGACATGCTAACCTCTCACCACTACAATAACAGGAGAGGTTAGCATTTTATATCATACCCCCAAGACATGCTAACCTCTCACCATTACAATAACAGGGGAGGTTAGCATACCTCCAAGACATGCTAACCTCTCACCATTACAATAACAGGGGAGGTTAGCATTTTATATCATACCCCCAAGACATTCTAACCTCTCACCATTACAATAACAGGGGAGGTTAGCATTTTATATCATAACCCCAAGACATGCTAACCTCTCACCATTACAATAACAGGGGAGGTTAGCATTTTATATCATACCCCCAAGACATGCTAACCTCTCACCATTACAATAACAGGGGAGGTTAGCATTTTATATCATACCCCCAAGACATGCTAACCTCTGACCATTACAATAACAGGGGAGGTTAGCATTTTATATCATAACCCCAAGACATGCTAACCTCTCACCATTACAATAACAGGGGAGCTTAGCATTTTATATCATACCCCCAAGACATGCTAACCTCTCACCACTACAATAACAGGAGAGGTTAGCATTTTATATCATACCCCCAAGACATGCTAACCTCTCACCACTACAATAACAGGAGAGGTTAGCATTTTATATCATACCCCCAAGACATGCTAACCTCTCACCATTACAATAACAGGGGAGGTTAGCATACCTCCAAGACATGCTAACCTCTCACCATTACAATAACAGGGGAGGTTAGCATTTTATATCATACCCCCAAGACATTCTAACCTCTCACCATTACAATAACAGGGGAGGTTAGCATTTTATATCATAACCCCAAGACATGCTAACCTCTCACCATTACAATAACAGGGGAGGTTAGCATTTTATATCATACCCCCAAGACATGCTAACCTCTCACCATTACAATAACAGGGGAGGTTAGCATTTTATATCATATCCCCAAGACATGCTAACCTCTCACCATTACAATAACAGGGAGGTTAGCATTTTATATCATACCCCCAAGACATGCTAACCTCTCACCATTACAATAACAGGGAGGTTAGCATTTTATATCATACCCCCAAGACATTCTAACCTCTCACCATTACAATAACAGGGGAGGTTAGCATTTTATATCATACCCCCAAGACATTCTAACCTCTCACCATTACAATAACAGGGGAGGTTAGCATTTTATATCATAACCCCAAGACATGCTAACCTCTCACCATTACAATAACAGGGGAGGTTAGCATTTTATATCATACCCCCAAGACATGCTAACCTCTCACCATTACAATAACAGGGAGGTTAGCATTTTATATCATACCCCCAAGACATTCTAACCTCTCACCATTACAATAACAGGGGAGGTTAGCATTTTATATCATACCCCCAAGACATTCTAACCTCTCACCATTACAATAACAGGGGAGGTTAGCATTTTATATCATAACCCCAAGACAGGCTAACCTCTCACCATTACAATAACAGGGGAGGTTAGCATTTTATATCATACCCCCAAGACATGCTAACCTCTCACCATTACAATAACAGGGGAGGTTAGCATTTTATATCATACCCCCAAAACATGCTAACCTCTCACCATTACAATAACAGGGGAGGTTAGCATTTTATATCATACCCCCAAGACATGCTAACCTCTCACCACTACAATAACAGGAGAGGTTAGCATTTTATATCATACCCCCAAGACATGCTAACCTCTCACCATTACAATAACAGGAGAGGTTAGCATTTTATATCATACCCCCAAGACATGCTAACCTCTCACCATTACAATAACAGGGGAGGTTAGCATACCTCCAAGACATGCTAACCTCTCACCATTACAATAACAGGGGAGGTTAGCATTTTATATCATACCCCCAAGACATGCTAACCTCTCACCATTACAATAACAGGGGAGGTTAGCATTTTATATCATACCCCCAAGACATGCTAACCTCTCACCATTACAATAACAGGGGAGGTTAGCATTTTATATCATACCCCCAAGACATGCTAACCTCTCACCATTTGTCACGGGTGTCGTCGGTAGAAATGGACCAAAACGCAGCAGGTAAGTGCAGGCTCATCTTGACGTTTATTTATTTTCAAAATGAATACCAAAATAACAAACCACTAGAACGAACGAACGAACGAACAACAACAACAACAACAACAACACCAACAACAACAACAACAACAACAACAACAACAACAACAACAACAACAACAACAACAACAACAACAACAACAACAAACAGTCTTGCAAAGCATAAGGCTCAACACAGAACAATCACCCACCAATAACAAACAAACACACCCTCATATATGGGACTCTCAATCAAAGGCAGATAGACAACACCTGCCTTCAACTGAGAGTCCCAACCCCAATTAACCAAACATAGAAACAGACATACTAGACTAAACATAGAATACCTGAAAACCAAACAGTGCCCAAAAACCCCGGAATACTTAAACCAAATGCCCCTTCAACAAAACACACCACCCCGAACCACATAAAACGAATACCCTCTGCCACGTCCTGACCAAACTACAATACTAATTAACCTTTATACTGGCCAGGACGTGACAGTACCCCCCCCTTAAAGGTGCTAACCCCGGAAGCACCTTAAAAAAATAAAAAATAAAAATTACCCCAAACAACAGAACCAAAATTCCCCCTACTAAAGGGAGGGAAGGGAGGGTGGCTGCCGTCAACGACGGCACTGTGCTACACCCCCCCTCCCCAACCCACCTATATCTGGAGGTGGTTCGGGTTCTGGACGTTCCAGGCTGTCGGGCCACTCTGGCATCACCGGGGGGCAGTCGGGGCAGTCTGGCAGTTCGGGACAGTCTGGGCAGTCTGGCAGTTCGGGACAGTCTGGGCAGTCTGGCCACTCCGGCAGTTCAGGGCAGTCTGGCCACTCCGGCAGTTCAGGGCAGTCTGACGACTGTTGACTGGCGGGCAGCTCCGACGACTGTTGACTGGCGGGCAGCTCCGACGACTGTTGACTGGCGGGCAGCTCCGACGACTGTTGACTGGCGGGCAGCTCCGACGACTGTTGACTGGCGGGCAGCTCTGATGACGACTGTTGACTGGCGGGCAGCTCTGATGACGACTGTTGACTGGCGGGCAGCTCTGATGACGACTGTTGACTGGCGGGCAGCTCTGATGATGACTGTTGACTGGCGGGCAGCTCTGATGACGACTGTTGACTGGCGGGCAGCTCTGATGACGACTGTTGACTGGCGGGCAGCTCTGATGACGACTGTTGACTGGCGGGCAGCTCTGATGACGACTGTTGACTGGCGGGCAGCTCTGACGACTGTTGACTGGCGGGCAGCTCTGATGACGACTGTTGACTGGCGGGCAGCTCCGACGACTGTTGACTGGTGGGCAGCTCCGACGACTGTTGACTGGCGGGCAGCTCCGACGACTGTTGACTGGCGGGCAGCTCCGACGACTGTTGACTGGCGGGCAGCTCCGGTGACTGTTGACTGGCGTGGCTGGGTTTACGCACTTGAAGGCTAGTGTGGGGAGCGGGAACAGGACGAGTCGGACTGGGTTGACGCACTTCCGGGTCCGCACGAGAGACAGGAGCTGGAAACCCAGGGCTATGGAGGCGCACAGTCGGTCTAGATCTTACCTCCTGCACAACCCGTCTTGGCTGGATGGAACTAGTAGCCCTGTACGAGCGGGGTGCTGGTACAGGGCAGACTGGGCTGTGCAGGGGCCTGATGGTAGCCGTGCGTAGAGCGGGAGTTGGGTAGCCTGGTCCTCGGAGGCGCTGCGGAGGCATCCTCCTACCAGGCTGGATGCCCGCTCTAGCACGGCACCTGCGAGGGGCTGGAACAACGCGCACCGGACTGTGCGTGCGTATGGGTGAGATAGTGCGCTCCTCAGCGAAACATGGCGCTCTCCACCCCATACGCTCCTCCATATAACCACGGGTAGCTGGCTTCCGGCTCTTCCTATGCCTAGCCAAACTACCCGTGTGCCCCCCCAAAGAAAAATCTTGGGGGTGCCTCTCGTGCTTCACCCTCAGCGCGTCCATGGCCTCGTACCTCCGCCTCTCTGCCTTGGCTGCCTCAATTTCCCACTGCGGGCGGCGATAATCCCCAGCCTGGTGCCAAGGTCCGGCCCCGTCCAGCACTTCCTCCCAGGTCCACTTCTCCCGCCAGTCCAACTCGAAATTCCTCTGCTCCTTCCTCTGCTGCTTGGTCCTGAAATGGTTTCAAAATGTCATTGTCCCAATACTTTTGGAGCTCACTGTATGTAAGGACAATCATCAAGGGGCTATGCGTTTTATGGAAATGAATGTACCAATTGGAAGGCGTGTACCACAATGCATCTTTCTTTTTCCAGAAGATGCAGGTCCTCATTAGCCTGTTAAATGTAACCTAAATAGACATAACCAACATAAATTATTTATTATGAGAGGGCAATAAACAAAACCTAGGAATGTTTATACTGCCAGAAACATTTCAATCTCAGATTTTTGGCAAAAATAATTATAAATTGCTGAGATGTAGTCACCTTTGAGGACACAAACTCAAGTACACTGTACAAATATGGTACAAATATGGAAATTCATGTTTTTTTTCTTCATATTCAACAAAAGTGGGGGAATAGAGGCTTGAAATTATTGAAATGCTTTCTAAATATATTAACATTCAAATTATAAACGACTTACTATATACTTACTATAAGATTTGAAATTAAATCAAACGTTATTGGTCCATACACATATTTAGCAGATGTTATTGGTCCATATTTAGCAGATGTTATTGGTCCATATTTAGCAGATGTTATTGGTCCATATTTAACAGATGTTATTGGTCCATACACATATTTAGCAGATGTTATTGGTCCATATTTAACAGATGTTATTGGTCCATACACATATTTAACAGATGTTATTGGTCCATATTTAGCAGATGTTATTGGTCCATACACATATTTAACAGATGTTATTGGTCCATACACATATTTAACAGATGTTATTGGTCACATATTTAGCAGATGTTATTGGTCCATATTTAACAGATGTTATTGGTCCATATTTAACAGATGTTATTGGTCCATATTTAACAGATGTTATTGGTCCATACACATATTTAACAGATGTTATTGGTCACATATTTAGCAGCTGTTATTGGTCCATATTTAGCAGATGTTATTGGTCCATACACATATTTAACAGATGTTATTGGTCCATATTTAACAGATGTTATTGGTCCATATTTAGCAGATGTTATTGGTCCATATTTAACAGATGTTATTGGTCCATATTTAACAGATGTTATTGGTCCATACACATATTTAACAGATGTTATTGGTCCATATTTAACAGATGTTATTGGTCCATATTTAACAGATGTTATTGGTCCATATTTAACAGATGTTATTGGTCCATATTTAACAGATGTTATTGGTCCATATTTAACAGATGTTATTGGTCCATACACATATTTAACAGATGTTATTGGTCCATATTTAACAGATGTTATTGGTCCATATTTAACAGATGTTATTGGTCCATATTTAACAGATGTTATTGGTCACATATTTAACAGATGTTATTGGTCCATATATAACAGATGTTATTGGTCCATATTTAACAGATGTTATTGGTCCATACACATATTTAACAGATGTTATTGGTCCATATTTAACAGATGTTATTGGTCCATATTTAACAGATGTTATTGGTCCATATTTAACAGCTGTTATTGGTCCATATTTAGCAGATGTTATTGGTCCATATTTAACAGATATTATTGGTCCATATTTAACAGATGTTATTGGTCCATACACATATTTAGCAGATGTTATTGGTCCATATTTAACAGATGTTATTGGTCCATATTTAACAGATGTTATTGGTCCATACACATATTTAACAGATGTTATTGTGGGTGTAGTGAAATGCTTGTGTTCCTATCTCAAATAGCGCAGTAATATCTAACAATTCACAGCAATAGACACAAATCTCAAATTAAAATAATGGAATTAAGAAATATATAAATATTAGGACGAGCATTGTTGGAGTGGCATTGACTAAAATACAGTAGATTAGAATACAGTATATACTGTACATATGAAATGAGTAAAGCAGAATGTAAACATTATTAAAGTTACCAGTGTTCCTTATTAAAGTGGCCAGTGACTCCATGTCTATGTTATCGAGGCCAGCTGTGCAGGTTAGCATAGAGCTAAATGTGGTTACTGTCTGTAATGGGAACCGCTTACATGTAGGTGTTGATCACATGCAACTACGTCAATGATTTTAATTAGCTGATGAGCGTTTTTGAGATGGAAGAAAAAGTTTCAACTTGAACTTTTTCCTAATGTTCACAGGTATGGACCCACTGTGTCTCAGCTCTACCTGCAGAGATAAACAGAGGCAAACACTGTAATGACTGCATGTAATTATAGTATCGAATCCACTCTGCAGTATTTGCTCCAAGGAGCGCTCCACCAAAAGAACCATAAACAACGGAACAAATGAACGCATCCCGTGACACACACACACACACACACACACAGTGGCACGCGAGCGTCCCTACGGTACTAGTTCTATGACAGGCTACATATAGCCCAACCCCTTGGGGAGAAGACGAGAGTATTTTAAGATCCATCCTGGAGAGGTATCCTTTATCTTCTTTATTATTCTAATTCACATTGTCCCCATTACAGACACGATGAGTGGGAATGTTCCCTCCACTGTTTCCACTGCGTTCTGGATCGAAAGGCCGCTATGATGAAAGGATGAAGCATTTCATTCATATTCATAGGTTGCACCTCTGTCACTCGGTGGCGTCATGCAGTGGATATAAAACCCGCTCTTCACCATAGTGGTACACCAAAAGTTGTGATAATGACCAGTCATTCTGAATGGAGGCTAATGACTGTTTAGTCTAAATTACTCTTTAGTGGCCTGGAAAAATGATGACTTTGCTAAAGTAGGTAAATCGTTGGTAGTAAACTGCTTTGCCATCATTATCATGAGGTCACATTTACTTTAGACAGATGGCAAAGTTGTCATCAGCTAGCAAATTTTTGGAAAAAATAGCTAGCAATGCTAATGTTAGCTAGCTAAAATCCGGCGGTCTCCCCTCAATCTTAGCTAGTTAGCTAATGTTATACTGCATGTAAAGTAAATCTGGCAACATCAAAATTATGACAAAAGGTAACTAGTAATTATTTGCCTCAGACTGAATTGTAATTGTTTTTCCAAGCCACTGTAATGCACTTTTGATTAAATCTTCATGAGCGCTCAATGACAATGCATTTAGTAGAATGCTCAGTCGGGCATCAGTCCTAAAACTAATGTTCAAAAACCCATGAATTTCATAATGATCTGTAACAAGCTGTTATATTACTGGAGAGGATAGTCGCACCAGAAACAGAATGTATATTACTACAGCATCAATACTAGATCCCAACATCTCTCAACAGATTAGTACTGTATATCACTGCAGCATCAATACTAGATCCCAACATCTCTCAACAGATTAGTACTGTACTTAACTAGCCTTAACAGGAAGTCAGATGTTTTGGTTCTAGTCAAGATTCTAGCAGCCGTGTTTAGCACTAACTAAAGTTTATTTAGTGCTTCATCCGGATAGCCGGAAAGTAGAGCATCGCAGTAGCTTTTCTGCATCATTTTTGGACCAAAAAATTCTGATTTTTGCAATGTTACGTAGATGGAAAAAAGCTGTCCTTGAAACAGTCTTGATATGTTCTTCAAAAGAGAGATCAGTGTCCAGAATAACGCCGAGGTCCTTCACAGTTTTATTTGAGACGACTGTACAACCATCCAGATTAATTGTCAGATTCAACAGAAGATCTCTTTGTTTCTTGGGACCTTGAACAAGCATCTCTGTTTTGCCCGAGTTTAAAAGTAGAAAGTTTGCAGCCATCCACTTCCTTATGTCTGAAACACAGGCTTCCAGGGAGGGCAACTTTGGGGCTTTACCATGTTTCATTGAAATGTACAGCTTTGTGTCATATGCATAGCAATGAAAATTAACATTATGTTTCCAAATGATATCACCAACAGGTAAAATATATAGTGAAAACAATAGTGGTCCTAAAATGGAGCCTTGAGGAACACCAAAATGTACAGTTCATTTGTCAGAGGACAAACCATCTACAGAGACAAACTGATATCTTTCCGACAGATATGATCTGAATCAGGCCAGAACTTGTCCGTGTAGACCAATTTGGGTTTCCAATCTCGCCAAAAGAATGATCGATGATATCAAAAGCAGCACTAAGGTCTAGGAGCACGAGGACAGATGCAGAGCCTCGGTCTGACGCCATTAAAAGGTCATTTACCACCTTTACAAGTGCAGTCTCAGTGCTATGATGGGGTCTAAAACCAGACTGAAGCGTTTCGTATACATTGTTTGTCTTGAGGAAGGCAGTGAGTTGCTGTGCAACAGCATTTTGAAATGTTTTTGAGAGGAACGGGGGATTTGATATAGGCCGATAGTTTTTTATATTTTCTAGGTCAAGGTTGGGTTTTTTCAAGAGAGGCTTTATTACTGCCAATTTTAGTGAGTTTGGTACACATCCGGTGGATAGAGAGCCGTTTATTATGTTCAACATAGGAGGCCAAGCACAGGAAGCAGCTCTTTCAATAATTTAGTTGGAATAGGGTCCAGTATGCAGCTTAAAGGTTTAGAGGCCATGATTATTTTCATTAATTTGTCAAGAGATATAGTATTAGAAAACTTGAGTGTCTCCCTTGATCCTAGGTCCTGGCAGAGTTGTGCAGACTCAGGACAACTGAGCTTTGGAGGAATACCCAGATTTAAAGAGGAGTCCGTAATTTGCTTTCTAATGATCATGATCTTTTCCTCAAAGAAGTTGATGAATTTATCACTGCTGAAGTGAAAGCAGCTTTTTAGTTAACTTTGCGACAGCCTCCAAAATAAATGTTGGATTTTTCTTATTTTCCTCAATTAAGTTGGAAAAATAGGATGATCGAGCAGCAGTGAGGGCTCTTCGATACTGCACGGTACTGTCTTTCCAAGATAGTCGGAAGACTTCCAGTTTGGTGTGGCGCCATTTCAGTTCCTGTGCTAGTGGCAGACTCCACTAAGCTTGCAGGTTGGCTAGCAGCCTGGCTGACAGCCTGCCGCCTGGCCTGCACCCTATTTCATTGTGGAGAAAGAAGAGTTAGAGCCCTGTCTATATTTATAGATAAGATGATTTTCTGCTTGCTACAGAGCACGGGTATTTTCTGTATACCAGGGAGCTAGTTTCTTATGACAAATGTTTTTAGTTTTTAGGGGTGCAACTGCATCTAGGGTATTGCGCAAGGTTCCTCAGTTAGGTGGTTAACTTACATCTAGACGTTCCGCTAGCGGAACACCTGCTCCAATATCCAATGATAGGCGTGGCACGAATTACAAATTCCTCCAAAATACAAAAACTTCAATTTTTCAAACATATGACTATTTCACAGCATTTTAAAGACAAGACTCTCCTTTATCTAACCACACTGTCCGATTTCAAAAAGGCTTTACAGCGAAAGCAAAACATTAGATTATGTCAGCAGAGTACCCAGCCAGAAATAATCAGACACCCATTTTTCAAGCTAGCATATGTCACAAAAAACAAAACCACAGCTAAATGCAGCACTAACCTTTGATGATCTTCATCAGATGACACACCTAGGACATTATGTTATACAATACATGCATGTTTTGTTCAATCAAGTTCATATTTATATCAAAAACCAGCTTTTTACATTAGCATGTGACGTTCAGAACTAACATACCCCCCCGCAAACCTCCGGTGAATTTACTAAATTACTCACGATAAACATTCACAAAAAACATAACAATTATTTTAAATTATAGATACAGAACTCCTTTGTGCAATCGAGGTGTCCGATTTTAAAATAGCTTTTCGGTGAAAGCACATTTTGCAATATTCTGAGTAGATAGCCCAGCCATCACGGCTAGCTATTTAGACACCCACCAAGTTTAGCCCTGACCAAACTCCGATTTACTATAAGAAAAGTTTGATTACCTTTGGTGTTCTTCGTCAGAATGCACTCCCAGGACTGCTACTTCAATAACAAATGTTGGTTTGGTCCAAAATAATCCATCGTTATATCCAAACAGCGGCGTTTTGTTTGTGCGTTCAAGACACTATCCGAAGTGTAAATAAGGGTCACGAGCATGGCGCATTTCGTGACAAAAGATTTCTAAATATTCCATTACCGTACTTCGAAGCATGTCAACCGCTGTTTAAAATCAATTTTTATGCCATTTCTCTCATAAAAAAGCGATAATATTCCGACCGGGAATCTGCGTTTAGGTAAACAGACGAAAGAAAACAAAGCATGGGGTCGACGCGGGCACACGCCTGAGTCTCACAGTACTGTGACCAGCCACTATCCAAACGCGCTAATGTTTTTCAGCCAGAGCCTGCAAAGCCACGATTCAGCTTTTTGCCGCCTTCTGAGAGCCCATGGGAGCCGTAGGAAGTGTCACGTAACAGCAGAGATCCTCTGTAATGGATAGAGATAATCAAGAAGGGCAAGAAATTGTCAGACAGGCCACTTCCTGCATGGAATCTTCTCAGGTTTTGGCCTGCCAAATGAGTTATGTTATACTCACAGACACCATTCAAACAGTTTTAGAAACTTTAGGGTGTTTTCTATCCAAAGCTAATAATTACATGCATATTCTAGTTACTGGGCAGGAGTAATAATCAGATTAAAATCGGGTACGTTTTTTATCCGGCTGTGAAAATACTGCCCCCTAGCCATAACAGGTTAACTGATTTTTGTCCTCTGACGTCCTTGGGTAGGCAGAGGGAGTCTGGAAGGGCATCTAGGAATCTTTGGGTTGTCTGAGAATTTATAGCACGACTTTTGATGCTCCTTGGTTGGGGTCTGAGCAGATTATTTGTTGCGATTGCAAACGTAATAAAATGGTGGTCCGATAGTCCAGGATTATGAGGAAAAACATTAAGATCCACAACATTTATTCCATGGGACAAAACTAGGTCCAGAGTATGACTGTGGCAGTGAGTAGGTCTGGAGACATGTTGGACAAAACCCACTGAGTCGATGATGGCTCCGAAAGCCTTTTGGAGTGGGTCTGTGGACTTTTCCATGTGAATATTAAAGTCACCAAAAATTTGAATATTATCTGCTATGACTACATGGTCCGATAGGAATTCAGGGAACTCAGTGAGGAACGCTGCATATGGCCCAGGAGGCCTGTAAACAGTAGCTATAAAAAGTGATTGAGTAGGCTGCATAGATTTCATGACTAGAAATTCAAAAGACGAAAGTACATATTTTTCTTTGTAAATTGAAATTTGCTATCATAAATGTTAGCAACACCTCCGTCTTTGCCGGATGCACGGGGGGTATGGTCACTAGTGTAACCACAGGGTGAGGCCTCATTTAACACAGTAAATTCATCAGGCTTAAGCCATGTTTCAGTCAGGCCAATCACATCAAGATTATGATCAGTGATTAGTTCATTGACTATAACTGCCTTGGAAGTGAGGGATCTAACATTAAGTATCCCTATTTTGAGATGTGAGGTATCACAATCTCTTTCAATAATGGCAGGAATGGAGGTCTTTATACTAGTGAGATTGCTAAGGCGAACACCGCCATTTTTAATTTTGCCCAACCTAGATCGAGGCACAGACACGGTCTCAATGGGGATAGCTGAGCTGACTACACTGACTGTGCTAGTGGCAGACTCAACTAAGCTGGCAGGCTGGCTAACAGCCTGCTGCCTGGCCTGCACCCCATTTCATTGTGGAGCTAGGGGAGTTAGAGCCCTGTCCATGTTCGTAGATGAGAGCACCCCTCCAGCTAGGATGGAGTCCGTCACTCCTCAACAGGTCAGGCTTGGTCCCGTTTGTGGATGTCCCAGAAAGAGGGCCACATTTTGGGAGGGGCAGAAAACAGTTTTCAACCAGTGATTGAGTTGTGAGACTCGGCTGTAGAGCTCATCACTCCCACTAACTGGTAGTTGGCCAGACATAATTACTCGATGCCGACACATTGTGAAACCCCATAAATACCTTTCCCCTTTTCTCTCCACTCTACAGAATGGACTCTTGGAAAGCCCTGTGTTACCACAGAGAAAGTATATCATCAAAAGGTTGGGGAATGGAACAATATTTCCCTTTCTCAACCAGTTGAAAGGGTCCGTTGGTACTTAAAGAATATGATGTCAGATCAGTTGTTGTCTGGGACATTAAATCTGATGATAGGACGACATAAATTGTATCTTGGAAAGTCTACACATTCTAGTTATCAGATTCACATGGAATTATTGTGCAATTTAAATGTTTAAATATGAAACTATTTGTGAAAAGATGAAATGTGATTTTAGCTTCTAAATGAGAGAATTGTTTTCATATGTAAACCTATCCTCAATCAGTGGCCACGCCCAAGTGAACAGACATTGGTTGTGAACTATGAAACACGCCCTTCTCTCCCCCAATACAAAAGCCCGTTGACGGAAGTCAACCTTAGTTCCAGAAACGTTACTGTCCCTCACGACGCCAGGACAGCGGAGTCACCACCTTCCGTAGACACCTGAAACCCCACCTCTTTAAGGAATACCTGGGATAGGATATAGTAATCCTTCTAACCCCCCCCAAAAAAAGATATAGATGTACTATTGTAAAGTGGTTGTTCCACTGGATATCAATTTGTAAGTCACTCTGGATAAGAGCGTCTGCTAAATGACGTAAATGTAAATGTAAATGTTTAAAAGGTCGAATTTCAATGTGTTGGTGGCGCTCACCACGCTGGAATGGTGACCAGCCGGAATACAGCACGAGCTGATTAAGGCAACTTGGTGTGAACTTTGAACGATTATTCACTAAATAAGAAGTGATACATCCTAGAAGTGGAGTTATCAGCAAAAGCTGTAAACGGCCTTGGAAAGGACAGGCAATCTGTCCCGACTTCCGCCGATGTCGGCTCCTCTCCTTGTTCATGGCGGAGTTCGGCGGTCGACGTCACCGGCTTTCTAGCCATCGCCGCTCCATTTTTCATTTATCCATTTGTTTTGTCTTGTTCCCTGCACACCTGGTTTTCATTCCCCAATCAATCTACATGTATTTATTCCTCTCTTCCCCCTCATGTGTTTGTGTGAGATTGCTTCGTGTCATTTTTGACGCGCTGTTTCTGGTGGCCGTTTATTCCGTGTTTTATATCACGAGGTATGTTTATTTGTTTGTACTTTATTATTGTGACTGATTGCGGATTTTTGCACTTTGGCATATTGGATGGAGGTTTCGACGCAGTGGCGTTCGTCTGTTGGTTTATCCTGCCTCAATAAAGTGTGCGCCTGTTCACAACTGTCTGCTCTCCTGCACCTGACTCCTCTCTGTCACGGTTGTCGTTGGTTAAGGAGGACCAAAACGCAGCAGGTATATGTAAGCTCATCTTGAGGTTTATTAACTCCAAAATGAACACCAAAATAACAAAAGAGAACGAACGATCAACACACAGTCTGGCAAGGCACAAGGCTAAACACAGAACAATCTCCCACAATTAAACAGACAAACACACCCAACTAATATAGGACTTCCAATCAAAGGCAACACCACACAGCTGCCTTCAATTGGAAGTCCACCCCAATTAACTCTACATAGAAATAGACTACCTAGACTAAACAGAATTACATAAACATAGATCATAAACCAAAAACCCGGAAATACTAAATCAAACGCCCTTTTACCAAAACACCACCCCGAACCACATAAAACAAATACCCTCTGCCATGTCCTGACCAAACTACAATACCAATTAACCCTTATACTGGCCAGGACGTGACACTCTCCCAGTACGGACACCATTGACACAATCTCCTAAGAATGACAGGGTACTTTAACGTAACCGCTCTACAACACTACAACCAGAAAGATTCTTCAAAGGACAATGGCTATCTCTACTGGGCAAACGAGTCTTCCATCTTTGACCCATCTATCGAAGCGCAGCTCAGAGTAAATGTATATCTTGCGTTTTCCTTTTCCGAATGGACGGTTATTACAATGCATAAGATTCTGTATTTATGATAGCACGGTAGCATAGCTTCTCAAGGTCCGATAGAGACCCAATCCCTTTGTCCCTCAGTCTTCCCGCTCTTTCATTCAAACCCAACCCCCTTTCTTTGTGTAACCAGCCGTCATATCGGGTTAGCCCTCTAGGGGCTTTTCATGACATGATTAGTAATTAATGTATGATCTATCCTGTATATATATACTGCTCAAAAAAATAAAGGGAACACTTAAACAACACATGCTAGATCTGAATGAAAGAAATAATCTTATTAAATACTTTTTTCTTTACATAGTTGAATGTGCTGACAACAAAATCACACAAAAATAATCAATGGAAATCCAATGTATCAACCCATGGAGGTCTGGATTTGGAGTCACACTCAAAATTAAAGTGGAAAACCACACTACAGGCTGATCCAACTTTGATGTAATGTCCTTAAAACAAGTCAAAATGAGGCTCAGTAGTGTGTGTGGCCTCCACGTGCCTGTATGACCTCCCTACAACGCCTGGGCATGCTCCTGATGAGGTGGCGGATGGTCTCCTGAGGGATCTCCTCCCAGACCTGGACTAAAGCATCCGCCAACTCCTGGACAGTCTGTGGTGCAACGTGGTGTTGGTGGATGGAGCGAGACATGATGTCCCAGATGTGCTCAATTGGATTCAGGTCTGGGGAACGGGCGGGCCAGTCCATAGCATCAATGCCTTCCTCTTGCAGGAACTGCTGACACAGTCCAGCCACATGAGGAGTAGCATTGTCTTGCATTAGGAGGAACCCAGGGCCAACCGCACCAGCATATGGTCTCACAAGGGGTCTGAGGATCTCATCTCGGTACCTAATGGCAGTCAGGCTACCTCTGGCGAGCAAATGGAGGGCCCCAAAGAAATGCCACCCCACACCATGACTGACCCACCGCCAAACCGGTCATGCTGGAGGATGTTGCAGGCAGCAGAACGTTCTCCACGGCGTCTCCAGACTCTGTCATGTCTGTCACATGCTCAGTGTGAACCTGCTTTCATCTGTGAAGAGCATAGGGCGCCAGTGGCGAATTTGCCAATCTTGGTGTTCTCTGACAAATGCCAAACGTCCTGCACGGTGTTGGGCTGTAAGCACAACCCCCACCTGTGGACGTCGGGCCCTCATACCACCCTCATGGAGTCTGTTTCTGACCGTTTGAGCAGACACATGCACATTTGTGGCCTGCTGGAGGTCATTTTGCAGGGCTCTGGCAGTGCTCCTCCTGCTCCTCCTTGTGTGATTATTTAGATATTTAGTAAATAAACAGTTAAGCCAATTTGTGTATTGTTGATTCAACTAGTTAGCTAGGGTTCGTGCAGATAACCAATGACCATCTGAATGAGACTGATCGAGGTGACGATCTATGCAAATTAATTCCGTGGTGCCCCAGGTTATTGATGGTTTAATTGTTGGATGGTTTAATTCAATCACATAATCAATTAAACGTTAGCTAATCAATTCGTTAAAATAGCATGTCATATAATTTAATCATAGTCAGAGACACGACAACATCTTTCTAGCTGATGTACACGCTGAAGCTGTGTTGCTTGGTGACCTCTGACTGTTTCATCCTAACATCGTTGGTGCCGACGTGGATAACAATATCTCTATACTCTCTACACTCGCCAGTTTTAGCTTTAGCCAGCACCGTCTTCAGATTAGCCTTAACGTCGGTAGCCCTGCCCCCTGGTAAACAGTGTATGATCGCTGGATGATTCGTTTTAAGTCTAATACTGCGGGTAATGGAGTCGCCAATGACTAGGGTTTTCAATTTGTCAGGGCTAACGGTGGGAGGCTTCGGCGTCTCAGACCCCGTAACGGGAGGAGTAGAGACCAGAGAAGGCTCAGACCCCGTAACGGGAGGAGGAGAGACTAGAGAAGGCTCGGCCTCAGACCCCGTAACGGGAGGAGCAGAGACCAGAGAAGGCTCGGCCTCAGACCCCGTAACGGGAGGAGTAGAGACCAGAGAAGGCTCGGCCTCAGACCCCGTAACGGGAGGAGTAGAGACTAGAGAAGGCTCGGCCTCTGACTCCGACTCGCTGCTTAATGGGGAGAACCGGTTGAAAGTTTCTGTCGGCTGAATAAGCGACACCGGTTGAGCATTCCTACAGCGTTTCCCTCCAGAAGCCATGAGAAAGTTGTCCGGCTGCGGGGACCGTGCGAAGGGATTTATACTAACGTTACTATCTGTACTTACTGGTGGCACAGACGCTGTTTCATCCTTTCCTACACCGAAATTACCCTTGCCTAACGATTGCGAATGAAGCTGGACTTGCAGCACAGCTATCCTCGCCGTAAGGCGATCGTTCTCCTGCATATTATAAGTACAGCGACTGCAATTAGAAGGCATCATGTTAATGTTACTACTTAGCTTCGGCTGGTGGAGGTCCTGTAGAACCATGTCCAGATAAAGTGTCCGGGTGAAAAAGTTGAATGAAAAAAGTTGAGCAAGGAATAGAACAATTTAGACATTGGTAAATGTGTAAAAATAAAGATTGATTAAACGGTTATTAAAAATGATGAAGCAAAAAAACGTAAAGTTGACAGGTAGCAAAGTAGCAACAAAGCACTATCAAACCGCACAGCAGCACGGAGACAAGTCCAGAAGTTGTGACTGTCTCCAACCCTCTTCCTGATTCCTCTGTAAACACAGACAGAGACAGTCTCCAACCCTAGATGAGTGGGACCCGGATTAGAGCTGAACTAGCTAGATGAGTGGGATCTGGATCAGAGCTGAGCTACAGAGACAGTCTCCAACTCTCTTCCTGATTCCACTGTAAACACAGACAGAGACAGTCTCCAACCCTCTTCCTGATTCCACTGTAAACACAGACAGAGACAGTCTCCAACCCTCTTCCTGATTCCACTGTAAACACAGACAGAGACAGTCTCCAACCCTCTTCCTGATTCCACTGTAAACACAGACAGAGACAGTCTCCAACACTCTTCCTGATTCCACTGTAAACACAGACAGAGACAGTCTCCAACCCTCTTCCTGATTCCCCTGTAAACACAGACAGAGACAGTCTCCAACCCTCTTCCTGATTCCACTGTAAACACAGACAGAGACAGTCTCCAACCCTCTTCCTGATTCCACTGTAAACACAGACAGAGTCAGTCTCCAACCCTCTTCCTGATTCCACTGTAAACACAGACAGACAGAGACAGTCTCCAACCCTCTTCCTGATTCCACTGTAAACACAGACAGAGACAGTCTCCAACCCTCTTCCTGATTCCACTGTAAACTCAGACAGAGACAGTCTCCAACCCTCTTCCTGATTCCACTGTAAACACAGACAGAGACAGTCTCCAACCCTCTTCCTGATTCCACTGTAAACACAGACAGAGACAGTCTCCAACCCTCTTCCTGATTCCACTGTAAACATAGACAGAGACAGTCTCCAACCCTCTTCCTGATTCCACTGTAAACACAGACAGAGACAGTCTCCAACCCTCTTCCTGATTCCACTGTAAACACAGACAGAGACAGTCTCCAACCCTCTTCCTGATTCCACTGTAAACACAGACAGAGACAGTCTCCAACCCTCTTCCTGATTCCACTGTAAACACAGACAGAGACAGTCTCCAACCCTCTTCCTGATTCCACTGTAAACACAGACAGAGACAGTCTCCAACCCTCTTCCTGATTCCACTGTAAACACAGACAGAGACAGTCTCCAACCCTCTTCCTGATTCCACTGTAAACACAGACAGAGACAGTCTCCAACCCTCTTCCTGATTCCACTGTAAACACAGACAGAGACAGTCTCCAACCCTCTTCCTGATTCCACTGTAAACACAGACAGAGACAGTCTCCAACCCTCTTCCTGATTCCACTGTAAACACAGAGACAGTCTCCAACCCTCTTCCTGATTCCCCTGTAAACACAGACAGAGACAGTCTCCAACCCTCTTCCTGATTCCACTGTAAACACAGACAGAGACAGTCTCCAACCCTTTTCCTGATTCCACTGTAAACACAGACAGAGACAGTCTCCAACCCTCTTCCTGATTCCACTGTAAACACAGACAGAGACAGTCTCCAACCCTCTTCCTGATTCCACTGTAAACACAGACAGAGACAGTCTCCAACCCTCTTCCTGATTCCACTGTAAACACAGACAGAGACAGTCTCCAACCCTCTTCCTGATTCCACTGTAAACACAGACAGAGACAGTCTCCAACCCTCTTCCTGATTCCACTGTAAACACAGACAGAGACAGTCTCCAACCCTCTTCCTGATTCCACTGTAAACACAGACAGAGACAGTCTCCAACTCTCTTCCTGATTCCACTGTAAACACACTCAGACAGAGACAGTCTCCAACCCTCTTCCTGATTCCACTGTAAACACAGACAGAGTCAGTCTCCAACCCTCTTCCTGATTCCACTGTAAACACAGACAGAGACAGTCTCCAACCCTCTTCCTGATTCCACTGTAAACACAGACAGAGACAGTCTCCAACCCTCTTCCTGATTCCACTGTAAACACAGACAGAGACAGTCTCCAACCCTCTTCCTGATTCCACTGTAAACACAGACAGAGACAGTCTCCAACCCTCTTCCTGATTCCACTGTAAACACAGACAGAGACAGTCTCCAACCCTCTTCCTGATTCCACTGTAAACATAGACAGAGTCAGTCTCCAACCCTCTTCCTGATTCCACTGTAAACACAGACAGAGTCAGTCTCCAACCCTCTTCCTGATTCCACTGTAAACACAGACAGAGACAGTCTCCAACCCTCTTCCTGATTCCACTGTAAACACACTCAGACAGAGACAGTCTCCAACCCTCTTCCTGATTCCACTGTAAACACAGACAGAGTCAGTCTCCAACCCTCTTCCTGATTCCACTGTAAACACAGACAGACAGAGACAGTCTCCAACCCTCTTCCTGATTCCACTGTAAACACAGACAGAGACAGTCTCCAACCCTCTTCCTGATTCCACTATAAACACACACAGACAGAGACAGTCTCCAACACTCTTCCTGATTCCACTGTAAACACAGACAGAGTCAGTCTCCAACCCTCTTCCTGATTCCACTGTAAACACACTCAGACAGAGACAGTCTCCAACCCTCTTCCTGATTCCACTGTAAAAACAGACAGAGACAGTCTCCAACCCTCTTCCTGATTCCACTGTAAACACAGACAGAGACAGTCTCCAACCCTCTTCCTGATTCCACTGTAAACACAGACAGAGACAGTCTCCAACCCTCTTCCTGATTCCCCTGTAAACACAGACAGAGACAGTCTCCAACCCTCTTCCTGATTCCACTGTAAACACAGACAGACAGAGACAGTCTCCAACCCTCTTCCTGATTCCACTGTAAACACAGACAGAGACAGTCTCCAACCCTCTTCCTGATTCCACTGTAAACACAGACAGAGACAGTCTCCAACCCTCTTCCTGATTCCACTGTAAACACAGACAGAAACAGTCTCCAACCCTCTTCCTGATTCCACTGTAAACACAGACAGAGACAGTCTCCAACCCTCTTCCTGATTCCCCTGTAAACACAGACAGACAGAGACAGTCTCCAACCCTCTTCCTGATTCCACTGTAAACACAGACAGAGACAGTCTCCAACCCTCTTCCTGATTCCACTGTAAACACAGACAGAGACAGTCTCCAACCCTCTTCCTGATTACACTGTAAACACAGACAGAGACAGTCTCCAACCCTCTTCCTGATTCCACTGTAAACACAGACAGAGACAGTCTCCAACCCTCTTCCTGATTCCACTGTAAACACAGACAGAGACAGTCTCCAACCCTCTTCCTGATTCCACTGTAAACACAGACAGAGACAGTCTCCAACCCTCTTCCTGATTCCACTGTAAACACAGACAGAGACAGTCTCCAACCCTCTTCCTGATTCCACTGTAAACACAGAGAGAGTCAGTCTCCAACCCTCTTCCTGATTCCACTGTAAACACAGACAGAGTCAGTCTCCAACCCTCTTCCTGATTCCACTGTAAACACAGACAGAGACAGTCTCCAACCCTCTTCCTGATTCCACTGTAAACACAGACAGAGACAGTCTCCAACCCTCTTCCTGATTCCTCTGTAAACACAGACAGAGACAGTCTCCAACCCTCTTCCTGATTCCACTGTAAACACAGACAGAGACAGTCTCCAACCCTCTTCCTGATTCCACTGTAAACACAGACAGAGACAGTCTCCAACCCTCTTCCTGATTCCACTGTAAACACAGACAGAGTCAGTCTCCAACCCTCTTCCTGATTCCACTGTAAACACAGACAGAGACAGTCTCCAACCCTCTTCCTGATTCCCCTGTAAACACAGACAGAGACAGTCTCCAACCCTCTTCCTGATTCCACTGTAAACACAGACAGAGACAGTCTCCAACCCTCTTCCTGATTCCACTGTAAACACAGACAGAGACAGTCTCCAACCCTCTTCCTGATTCCACTGTAAACACAGACAGAGACAGTCTCCAACCCTCTTCCTTATTCCACTGTAAACACAGACAGAGACAGTCTCCAACCCTCTTCCTGATTCCACTGTAAACACAGACAGAGACAGTCTCCAACCCTCTTCCTGATTCCACTGTAAACACAGACAGAGACAGTCTCCAACCCTCTTCCTGATTCCACTGTAAACACAGACAGAGACAGTCTCCAACCCTCTTCCTGATTACACTGTAAACACAGACAGAGACAGTCTCCAACCCTCTTCCTGATTCCACTGTAAACACAGACAGAGACAGTCTCCAACCCTCTTCCTGATTCCACTGTAAACACAGACAGAGACAGTCTCCAACCCTCTTCCTGATTCCACTGTAAACACAGACAGAGACAGTCTCCAACCCTCTTCCTGATTCCACTGTAAACACAGACAGAGACAGTCTCCAACCCTCTTCCTGATTCCACTGTAAACACAGACAGAGACAGTCTCCAACCCTCTTCCTGATTCCTCTGTAAACACAGACAGAGACAGTCTCCAACCCTCTTCCTGATTCCACTGTAAACACAGACAGAGACAGTCTCCAACCCTCTTCCTGATTCCACTGTAAACACAGACAGAGACAGTCTCCAACCCTCTTCCTGATTCCACTGTAAACACAGACAGAGACAGTCTCCAACCCTCTTCCTGATTCCACTGTAAACACAGACAGAGACAGTCTCCAACCCTCTTCCTGATTCCACTGTAAACACAGACAGAGACAGTTTCCAACCCTCTTCCTGATTCCTCTGTAAACACAGACAGAGACAGTCTCCAACCCTCTTCCTGATTCCACTGTAAACACAGACAGAGACAGTCTCCAACCCTCTTCCTTATTCCACTGTAAACACAGACAGAGACAGTCTCCAACCCTCTTCCTGATTCCACTGTAAACACAGACAGAGACAGTCTCCAACCCTCTTCCTGATTCCACTGTAAACACAGACAGAGTCAGTCTCCAACCCTCTTCCTGATTCCCCTGTAAACACAGACAGACAGAGACAGTCTCCAACCCTCTTCCTGATTCCACTGTAAACACAGACAGAGACAGTCTCCAACCCTCTTCCTGATTCCACTGTAAACACAGAGACAGTCTCCAACCCTCTTCCTCACACTCATCCTCTCAAAGGAAACACGTTAGATTACAGTCTGACTGTTTTAACAGAAACATATGAATAAAGTCGGACTACGTTCGTAACACAGATACAGACTCAGACAGAAGAAAACAGCAGGATGTGAAGGATGGGAGCAGTGATTCAGATCTACGTTCATCTATACTGTTATATGTCTAACTCACAGAACTCTTAGTAACTAAATATTAGTGTAATAATATATAAGTAATATCTAATTAGACATCCTCTCCCTGCTCTGGGCTGCTCTCCTCAGGCTCAGGCCAGAAGGTCTGGAGTACAGAGAGAAGGAGTGGGAGACACAGAAACAGAGATAACTTGATCATCTCTCTCTCTCTCTCTCTCTCTCTCTCTCTAACTCTCTAACTCTCTCTCTCTCTCTCTCTACTCTCTAACTCTCCCTAACTCTTTCTCTCTCTCTCTCTCTCTCTCTCTCTAACTCTCTCTCTCTCTCTCTCTCTCTCTCTCTCTCTCTCTAACTCTCTCTCTCTCTCTCTCTCTCTCTCTCTCTCTAACTCTCCCTAACTCTTTCTCTCTCTCTCTCTCTCTCTCTCTCTCTCTCTCTCTCTCTCTCTCTCTCTCTCTCTCTCTCTCTCTCTCTAACTCTCTCTCTCTCTCTAACTCTCCCTAACTCTTTCTCTCTCTCTCTCTCTCTCTCTCTCTCTCTCTCTCTCTCTCTCTCTCTCTCTCTCTCTCTCTCTCTCTCTCTCTCTAACTCTCTCTCTCTCTCTCTAACTCTCTCTCTCTCTCTCTCTCTCTCTCTCTCTCTAACTCTCCCTAACTCTTTCTCTCTCTCTCTCTCTCTCTCTCTCTCTCTCTCTCTCTCTCTCTCTCTCTCTCTCTCTCTCTCTCTAAACTCTCTCTCTCTCTCTAACTCTCCCTAACTCTTTCTCTCTCTCTCTCTCTCTCTCTCTCTCTCTCTCTCTCTCTCTCTCTCTCTCTCTCTCTCTCTCTTCTCTCTCTCTCTCTCTCTAACTCTCTCTCTCTCTCTCTCTAACTCTCCCTAACTCTTTCTCTCTCTCTCTCTCTCTCTCTCTCTAACTCTCTCTCTCTCTCTCTCTCTCTCTCTCTCTCTCTCTCTCCAACTCTCTCTCTCTCTAACTCTCTCTCTCTCTCTCTCTCTCTCTAACTCTCCCTAACTCTTTCTCCTCTCTCTCTCTCTCTCTCTCTCTCTCTCTCTGCTCTTCTCCTCTCTCTCTCTCTCTCTCTCTCTCTCTCTCTTCTCTCTCTCTCTCTCTAACTCTCTCTCTCTCTAACTCTCTCTCTCTCTCTCTCTCTAACTCTCCCTAACTCTTTCTCTCTCTCTCTCTAACTCTCCATCTCTCTCAATTCGATTCAATTAAATTCAAGGGGCTTTATTGGCATGGGAAACATGCCAATACATTTTATGTTCCTTTTGATGGCGTAGAAGGCCCTTCTTGCCTTGTCTCTCAGATCGTTCACAGCTTTGTGGAAGTTACCTGTGGCGCTGATGTTTAGGCCAAGGTATGTCTCGTTTTTTTGTGTGCTCTAGGGCAACGGTGTCTAGATGAAATTTGTATTTGTATCCATACATTTCTATAGCAGACCCTCAGGCCAAATTGAGTCAAAGGCTTTTTTGAAATCAGCAAAGACATGAGAAGACTTTGCCTTTGTTTTGGTTTGTTTGTTTGTCAATTAGGGTGTGCAGGGTGAATACGTGGGCTGTCGTACGATAATTTTGTAAAAAGCAAATTTGACATTGTTTTTTAACTGAGGAAATGTATGAGTCTGCTCTTAGTGATAATGCAGAGGATTTTCCCAAGGTTTTTGTTGAAGCATATCCCACGGTAGTTATTGGGGTCAGATTTGTCTCTACTTTTGTGGATTGGGGTGATCAATCCTTAGTTCCAAATATTGGGGAAGATGCCAGAGCCAAGGATGATGTTAAAGAGTTTAAGTATAGTCAATTGGAATTTGTGGTCTGTATATTTTATCATTTCATTGAGGATACCATCAACACCACAGGCCTTTTTGGGTTGGAGGGTTTGTATTTTGTCCTGTAATTCATTCAATGTAATTGGAGAATCCAGTGGGTTCTGGTCGTCTTTAATAGTTGATTCTAAGATTTATATTTGATCATGTATATGTTTTTCCTGTTCGTTCTTTGTTATAGAGCCAAATAGATTGGAGAAGTGGTTTATCCAGACATCTCCATTCTGGATAGATAATTCTTTGTGTTGTTGTTTGTTTAGTGTTTTCCAATGTTCCCAGAAGTGGTTATATTCTATGGATTCTTCAATCACATTGAGGTGATTTCTGACGTGCTGTTCCTTCTTTGTCCGTAGTGTATTTCTGTATTGTTTTAGTGATTCACCATAGTGAGGGCGTAGACTCAGGTTTTCTGGGTCTCTATGTTTCTGGTTGGACAGGTTTCTACATTTCTTTCTTAGGTTTTTGCGTTCTTCATCAAACCATTTGTCATTGTTGTTCATTTTCTTCGGTTTTCTATTTGAGATTTTTTGATTTTATCGGGAAGCTGAGAGGTTAAATATACTGTTAAGATTTTCTACTGCCAAGTTTACACCTTCACTGTTACAGTGGAACGTTTTGTCCAGGAAGTTGTCTAAAAGGGACTGAATTTGTTGATGCCTAATTTATTTTTGGTAGGTTTCTACACTACTTTCCTTTCATCTATAGCATTTCTTAATATTACTCAGTTCCTTTGGCTTTGATGCCTCATGATTGTTGCACTGTTCAAGCAGACTGTAATTTTGCTGTAGTCTGATGGGGGTGTCAGTGGGCTGACTGTGAACACTCTCTCTCTCTCCCTAACTCTTTCTCTCTCTCTAACTAACTCTTTCTCTCTCTCTCCCTAACTCTCTCTCTCTCTCTCTCTCTCTCTCTCTCTCTCTCTCTCTCTCTCTCTCTCTGTGTACTAGACTCTGGAAGATAGAGAGAGAGGCTTTTGAAGTAAAACCTCGGACCAGGTCTGTTAGTTAGCCTGTCTCTCTGGCTGACTGCTGTTGTTTCACAACCCTCAGTAATAGATTCTGTAATAACGGTCAGACATTCTGAGAACAGGTATTGAGAAAGAGAACAAATTGAAGGGTGAGGTCAGGCCAAGTTTCCCTGGGCCACACACACGAACACACACACATGCACACATGAAAACACAACCATGAGCGAATACATACAGATGTACACACACACACACTCACTCACTCACACACTCTAGATGGACATTGTTGCAACCCTGCAGCTGCCTGGAACTTCTCCTTCTGATGACCCCCAGTACCAGAGAGGAGAGGAGAGGAGAGGAGAGGAGAGGAGAGGAGAGGAGAGGAGAGGAGAGGAGAGGAGAGGAGAGGAGAGGAGAGGAGAGGAGAGGAGAGGAGAGGAGAGAGGGGAGTGAAGGAGAAAGGAAGGAGAGGGGAGAAGAGGGGAAAGGAAGGAGAGGGGAGAGGAGGAAACGGGAGGGAATGAGAGGGAAAGGGAGGGAAGGGGAAAGGAAGGAGAAGAGAAGAGAAGAGAAGAGAAGGGAAGAGAAGAGAAGAGAAGAGAAGAGAAGAGAAGAGAGAGAGAGAGAGACAGAGAGAGAGAGACAGAGAGAGAGAGAGAGAGACAGAGAGAGAGAGACAGAGAGAGAGAGAGAGAGAGAGAGAGAGAGAGTCAGAGAGAGAGAGACAGAGAGCGAGAGAGAGACAGAGCGTGAAAGAGAGCGTGAGAGAGAGAACGAGAGAGAGAGAGGGGGAGAGGGCCAGACACAGAGAGAGAGAGACAGAGAGAGAGAGAGACAGAGAGAGAGACACAGAGGGTGAAAGGGAGCGTGAGAGAGAGAGCGTGAGAGAGAGAGAGCGATACACAGAGAGAGAGAGAGAGAGAGAGAGAGAGAGTTTGTCAGTAACATCATTGGTCCAGTTCCATTTAGTCTTTATTGTTATTCAGTAATCTGAATCAGACTGTAACCTCTAAGAATTCTAACCCCTTAACATGGGATCATTCAGATACTCTTCTCACGCTACCAGAACACTCACTGTGAGCTACACATAGTTATAACACACACATACACACACACACACACACACACACACACACACACACACACACACACACACACACACCACACACACACACACACACACACACACACACACACACACACACACACACACACACACACACACACACACACACACACACACACACACAAGCACTCTCCCCTCCTTCCCTCTCCTCCCCTTTCCACTCCTTCCCTCTCCTCTCCTCTCCCCCCTCTCCTTCCCTTCCCTTCCCTCTCCTCTCTCCTCCCCTCTCCCCTCTCCTCCTCTCTCCTTCCTTCTCCTCCTCTCCCCTTTCCTTTCCTCTCCTCTAACTGTAACTCTCTCTCTCTCCCTCTCTGTGTCTCGATCTCAAATCAAATCAAACTTTATTTGTCACATGCACCGAATACAAGTGTAGACCTTACCGTGAACTGCTTCCTTACAAGCCCTTAACCAACAGTGCAGTTCAAGAAGAGTTAATAAAATATTTACCAAATAAACTACATTTAAAAATAATAAAAAGTAACACAATAAAATAACAAGTGGTACCGGTACCGAGTCAATGTGCGGGGGGTACCGGTTAGTCAAGGTAATTTGTACATGTTGGTAGGGGTGAAGTGAAGCCTTTAAGGAGCCTTTTGGTCATAGACTTGGTGCTCCGGTACTGCTTGCCGGTGTAGCAGAGAGAAAACAGTCTATGACTCAGGTGACTGGAGTCTTGGCCAATTTTTGGGGCTTTCCTCTGACACCGCCTAGTATATCGGTACTGGATGGCAGGAAGCTTGGCCCCAGTGATGTACTGGGCCTTACGCAATACACTCCGTAGTGCCTTACGGTCCGATGCCGAGCAGTTGCCATACCAGGCGGTGATCAAACCGTTCAGGATGCTCTCGATGGTGCAGCTGTAGAACTTTTTGAGGATCTATAGACCAATGACAAATCTTTTCAGTCTCCTGAGTGGGAAAAAGTGATGTCGTGCCTTCTTCATGACTGTCTTGGTGTGCATGGACCATGATAGTTTGTTGGTGATATGGACACCAAGGAACTTGAAACTCTCCACCCGCTCCACTACAGCCCCGTTGATGTTCAGCCCGCCTTTTCCTGTTGTCCACCATCAGCTCCTTTGTCTTGCTCATGTTGAGGGAGAGGTTGTTGTCCTGGCACCACACTGCCAGGTCTCTGACCTCCTCCCTATAGGCTGTCTCATCATTATCAGTGATCAGGCCTACCACTGTTGTGTCATCTGCAAACTTAATGATGGTTTTGGAGTCATGTTTGGCGACGCAGTCGTGGGTGAACAGGGAGTACAGGAGGGGACTAAGCACGCACCCCTGAGGGGCCCCAGTGTTTAGGGTCAGTGTAGCAGACGTGTTGTTACCTACCCTCACCACCTGGGGGCGGCCTGTCAGGAAGTCCAGGATCCAGTTGCAGAGGGAGGTGTTTAGTCCCAGGGTCCTTAGCTTAGTGATGAGCTTTGAGGGCACTATGGTGTTGAACGCTGAGCTGTAGTCAATGAACAGCATTCTCACATTTATCCAGGTGGGAAAGGGCAGTGTGGAGTGCGTTTGAGATTGCGTCATCTGTGGATCTGTTGGGGCTGTATGCGAATTTGAGTGGGTCTGTGGTATCCGGGAGGATGCTGTTGATGTGAGCCATGACCAGCCTTTCAAAGCACTTCATGGTCACTGATGTGAGTGTTGTGGGGCAGTAATCATTTAGGCAGGTTACCTTCGTTTCCTTGGGCACAGGGACTATGGTGGTCTAGTCAGTCCTGGTAATCCGGCTGGCCCCTCAGCTTTGTGAATGTTGACCTGTTTAAAGGTCTTGCTCACGTCGGCTACCGAGAGTGTTATCACACAGTCATCCAGAACAGCTGGTGCTCTCATGCATGCTTCAGTGTTGCTTGACTTGAAGCGAGCATAAAACGCATTTAGCTCATCTGGTAGGATTGCATCACTGTTCAGCTTGCGGCTGGGTTGCCCTTTGTAGTCTGCAATAGTTGTCAAGCCCTGCCACATCCGACGAACATCAGAGCCGGTGTAGTAGGATTCAATCTTAATTCTCTATTGACGTATTGCTTGTTTGATGGTTCGTCTGAGGGCATAGCGGGATTTCTTATAAGTGTCCGCATTAGTCTCTCGCTCCTAGAAAGCGACAGCTCTAGCCTTTAGCTTGATGCGGATGTTACCTGTAATCCATGGCTTCTGATTGGGATATGTACGTACGGTCACTGTTAGGATGATGTCGCTGGTGTACCGGGCATTGCCCAATCGGTCGATGAGCTCGTCCACCCTCGGCATGGAGTAGGCTTGAACAAGCAAAATCATTACAGAAGCGGAGGCTACCGTCCGGTTTGGGCACCAACATGATGGGGCTGCACCATGCACTGTGGGACTCTTCAATGACCCCCATCCTCAGCATAGCCTTCACATCCTGTTTCACGACTTCAGGCCTCCAGAATCTGATATGGCCTTTTTCGTACCGTTTCCCCTGGCCGGGTAAGGATGTAGTGTTCAATGAGGGTCGTGCAGCGCGGCTTCTCGGAGAACACCGCCGTGTTCCGATCGACGAGCTCCCTGAGCTCTTGCTTCTGGGCCGGGTCGACATCCTCATTGCTCGGGACCACAACTGGTACCATTGGCGTCCTGGGCCCCGACCATAACACGACCAAGGCTGTCCTCTTGTGCCACTTCTTCAACAGGTTCACGTGGTAAATCTGTTGGGGTTTCCGTCTCTCCAGCTGCCGTACGCGGTAATTGACAGGTCCCAGCTTCTCGATCACCTCGTATGGCCCGTGCCATGTTGCCAGGAACTTACTTTCGGCCGTGGGGATCAAGGCCAACACCCTGTCTCCCACCTGGAATTCTCGGGGCTGGGCTCCCTGATTGTAGACCTGGGCTTGGGCGCGTTGGGCCTTCTCCATATGTTCCCTCACGACTGGCCATATGGCTGTCATCCGCTCCCTCATCGTCTCCACGTGCTCTACCACGCTGCGTAATGGGGTTGGTTGGGCTTCCCACACCTCCCTGGCGAGGTCCAGGAGGCCGAGTGGCCTCCGCCAGTAGAGGAGTTCGATAGGGGAAAACCCAGTGGAGGATTGGGGTACTTCTTGGATTGAGAACATTAGGTGGGGTAGTAGCTGGTCCCAGTTCTTCCCGTCCTGCTCGATGACCTTCCGCAGCATTTGTTTGAGCGTTTTATTGAACCGCTTGGTCTGTCAGGATCTCGTTCGGGATGCCCACCCAGCTAAAGAGGTGGAACAGCTCCTGGGCGATTCCCTTGGATACAGCCGCCCGTAGGGAAATGGCCTCGGGATACCGGGCGGCATAATCCACTATCAACAGGATGTACCAGTGTCCTCGTGCTGTCCATGGTGATGCGTTCAAAGGGCACCCCGATGATCGGTAGGGGGACCAGTGGGTTTCGGAAGTGTGCTTTTGGTGCAGTGAGTTGACACTCCGGGCAGCTGAGACAGTAGTCTTCCACGGCCCAACTCATCGCAGGCCAGTGGAACCGGGAGGCTATCCGTCCCTGGGTCTTCTCATTCCCAGGTGCATGTCCAACAGGTGGGTGTGGGCCAGCTGAAGAACAGTTCCCACGTATCATCGGGGCAGCCACAATTCCTCTCGAAGTTCCCCCTGTTGGCACGACACCTGATACAAAAGGTTATTCTTGATTTGGAAATGGTGGTATTGCCAGTCACTCACCCCCGGAAGTACAACAAAACAAACAACCTCCAAAAAAATCCAGAAAAACGCATGTCAAAAATTGTATAATGAGGGAAATAAGTATTTGACCCCTCTGCAAAACATAACTTGGTACTTGGTGGCAAAACCCTTGTTGGCAATCACAGAGGTCAGATGTTTCTTGTAGTTGGCCACCAGGTTTGCACACATCTCAAGAGAGATTTTGTCCCACTCCTCTTTGCAGATCTTCTCCAAGTCATTAAGGTTTCGAGGCTGACGTTTGGCAACTCGAACCTTCAGCTCCCTCTACAGATTTTCTATGGGATTAAGGTCTGGAGACTGGCTAGGCCACTCCAGGACCTTAATGTGCTTCTTCTTGAGCCACTCCTTTGTTGCCTTGGCCGTGTGTTTTGGGTCATTGTCATGCTGGAATACCCATCCACGACCCATTTTCAATGCCCTGGCTGAGGGAAGGAGGTTCTCACCCAAGATTTGACGGTGCATGGCCCCGTCCATCGTCCCTTTGATGCGGTGAAGTTGTCCTGTCCCCTTAGCAGAAAAACACCCCCCAAAGCATAATGTTTCCACCTCCATGTTTGACGGTGGGGATGGTGCTCTTGGGGTCATAGGCAGCATTCCTCCTCCTCCTCCAAACACGGCGAGTTGAGTTGGTGCCAAAGATCTCCATTTTGGTCTCATCTGACCACAACACTTTCACGCAGTTGTCCTCTGAATCATTCAGATGTTCATTGGCAAACTTCAGACGGGCATGTATATGTGCTTTCTTGAGCAGGGGGACCTTGCGGGCACTGCAGGATTTCAGTCCTTCATGGCGTAGTGTGTTACCAATTGTTTTCTTGGTGACTATGGTCCCAGCAGCCTTGAGATCATTGACAAGATCCTCCCGTGTAGTTCTGGGCTGATTCCTCACCGTTCTCATGATCATTGCAACTCCACGAGGTGAGATCTTGCATGGAGCCCCAGGCCGAGGGAGATTGACAGTTCTTTTGTGTTTCTTCCATTTGCTCCTAATCACACCAACTGTTGTCACCTTCTCACCAAGATGCTTGGTGATGGTCTTGTAGCCCATTCCAGCCTTGTGTAGGTCTACAATCTTGTCCCTGACATCCTTGGAGAGCTCTTTGGTCTTGGCCATGGTGGAGAGTTTGGAATCTGATTGATTGATTGCTTCTGTGGACAGGTGTATTTTATACAGGTAACACGCTGATATTAGGAGCACTCCCTTTAAGAGTGTGCTCCTAATCTCAGCTCGTTACCTGTATAAAAGACACCTGGGAGCCAGAAATCTTTCTGACTGAGAGGGGGTCAAATACTTATTTCCCTCATTAAAATGCAAATCAATTTATAACATTTTTGACATGCCTTTTTCTGGATTGTTTTGTTGTTATTCTGTCTCTCACTGTTCAAATAAACCTACCATTAAAATTATAGACTGATCATTTCTTTGTCAGTGTGCAAACGTACAAAATCAGCAGGGGATCAAATACTTTTTTCCCTCACTGTAGCTGTCCATCCACCGCTATCACTTTGACTGCGGTGGCTTTCAAGTTCGGATTGTCCCCTCAGTTGGCCCCCATCGGGTGTCTCAACTGGCCCCTCAAAATCGAGGAGGAGGACACTGGGCTCCTCCTCCAGGGTTCCGGCGCCCCCTCCGACTCTGACTCCAGACCCGTAGATACAGGTTGGTCAACCGGTTGCTTCCGGGCCGCACAGGCGATGGGTCGTCCCCGCTCTCTTCTTCAGCCGGCTCGTAGCTTTTTCTTCAGCTCATGCCCCCATAGGGCAGCGAACAGCGGACAATCCCATCCCACTAGGAGAGGTCCCGGCAACTCTGGTACTGCACCCACCATCATCTGGCAGCTCCCTCGTGGCGTCACGATGTTGGTCCATATGGTTGGATACCGCTTTGTGTCACCGTGAACACAGGAAATGGACATCTCCCTACCCCTTTCTGTCTCCTGGTTCAGCAGGCTCGTGGTTATGAGCGTAACCGTACTTCCGGAGTCTAAAAGAGCTTCCTTGTCGTGTCCGTCAACCTTCACCGGGACCATGGGTGCCGTTGATTCGTGGTGCGCCCAACAGGAGGTGACATAGTTCACGGCATGACCCACCTCACCTCCGGGGCTTGCTGATGGCATCGACTCCTCTCGAGCCGGGCAATTCTAGGCAATGTGCCCCCGGGCGCCACACTCAAAACACCTCCTTTGGTCTCCATCCACCTGGTGTCGTCGGTGGCGGGTCGGCCCTACCCCAGCCATGTCTCCACGGGTTTGCGGTCCTTTGGCCCTGCTGACTGTCGGTTCGGGGTACACAGCAGTGGGGCTCTCCTTCCGTCCCCTCGAATAGGTCGCCGACTCGGCCCGGCTCCCACTCAACAGGGCCTGAGTGTTCTGATGAATCTCCACTGCTTCCAGGAGGCCCTCCAAGGTCTGGGGCGTGCATAGATTCATTGCCCTCTTTATGTCATAGGGTAGCGCCCGTAAGAAGCGATCCAGGACCACTTTGTCAAGGATGGAGAGGGTGGATACGTCGGTCAGGGGCCATGCCCTGGTGACGCGCAGTAGGTCGCTCATCTGGGCTCGGGGGGATGCGTCGGCTATGAACCTCCAGATGTGGAATAGCCAAGCTATACCCGTAGCAGCTGAATATCTCCCATTTGAGTCCGTCGTAGTTAGCCGCCTGTTCGTCGTTCAGGTCCCAATATGCCTTTTGGGCATTCCCAGAGAGGAACAGGGCCAGCAGACTTGTCCACTGCGGCCTTGGCCATCCTTCCTGTAGAGCTGTCCGTTCAAACGTGCAGAGGTAGGTTTCGATGTCATCGTCTTCCGTTAGCTTGATTAAAAACTGGTTTGGATGCGATTCAGTAGGCGCTCCTCCTTGTAGCTTCCTGATTTCCTCATTGAGGCGGACATTTTGTAGCCGCTGTTCCTCCAGTGTTCGTTCCTGAACCGCCTGTTGTGCTTGTTGGGCCTGGACGAACTGAGATATCAACTCGTCCATGCTGATGCTGCCTAAACGTCAACCCTGATCTGACCACGTTATCAGAATGCCCTCATTCTCCAGCACTTGTGGCAGACCAGGGGGTTGGGTCAAAATGTTTACACAGATCAGACATGGACAGAGTAGGATTAACTCAAAGGTTTCAAAGGTGTTTATAAAAATAATAGTCCAAAAGAAAAGAATAGGTCTCCCCCGAGAGACCGTCTCCGGGATACCGTCTTCTGGGCTCCGGGTCTTACTGTATCCTGACGGGATCAAAAACTGAACTCCTCTGCAACCGTCCCCAACTATATGGGAGTCCTTTCTTCCAGTCCAGCAGATGGAGCCATCGCCTCGTGATGTATACTCCGTCTGTCACCAGGCCTCGACAAGTCTCCCCCTGGTGGCTGACCTGCTATATACCACAATAGGTCGACTGCTTGTAGCAAAAGTAGAAATTAACAGGGGTTTTGTCCTTATAAATGTGTATGCGCCTAACACAGGGAGAGAGAGGGGGGTTCTATTTGGGAGTCTTATACAGGAACTCTCACAGTACCTGAAGAGATGCTGGTGGTCAGCGGTGACTGGAACTGTACGATGGATTTTACGATAGACAGAAATGGGGAGGAGCCTCATTCAGGCTCAGTGTTAAGGGATTATGTGTGGTTGGATAACTAGACATCCCAACACAAGACAGTATAAATCAAATCAAATTTTATTGGTCACATACACATGGTTAGCAGATGTTAATGCGAGTGTAGCGAAATGATTGTGCTTCTAGTTCCGACCATGCAGTAATATCTAACAAGTAATCTAACAATTTTACAACAACAACTTTTTACATACAAGTGTAAAGGAATGAATAAGAATATGTACATATAAATATAAATATATGGATGAGTGATGGCCTGTCACGTCCTGACCAGTAATAGGGTTAATTTGTTATTGTAGTTTGGTCAGGACGTGGTAGAGGGTATTTGTTTTATGTGGTTCGGGGTGGTTGTGTGTTTAGTGGTGTGTTTGATTTATTATTCCGGGTTTTGGGCACTGGTCTATGTTAATGTATTTCTATGTTTAGTCTAGTTCTTTGTATTTCTATGTTTAGTTAATTGGGGATTGGACTCTCAATTGGAGGCAGGTGTTTTGTAGTTGCCTCTGTTTGAGGGTCCTATATATATATAGGTATGTGTTTGTTTTAGTGTTTTGTGGGAGATTGTGCTAGGTATAGCTTTGTTGCCTTACCAGCCTGTTATTAGTCATTGTGTTTTGTTGTGTACGTGTTTGTTTTGGTTCACCTTCTTGTCCGTTTAAATAAAAAGAAGATGAGTGCACATTTCCCCGCTGCGTCTTGGTCCGCTTTAACCTACGACACCAGTGACATGGCCAAATGGCATAGGCACGATGCAATAGATGGTATAGAGTACAGTATATACATATGAGATGAGTAATGTAGGGCATGTAAACATTATATAACGTGGCATTGTTTAAAGTGGCTAGTGTTACATTTATTACATCCAATTTTTTATAATTAAAGCAGCTGGAGATTTGAGTCAGTATGTTGGCAGCAGCTTCTATGTTGGTGATGGCTGTTTTAACAGTCTGATGGCCTTGAGATAGAAGCTGTTTTTCAGTCTCTCGGTTCCAGCTTCGATGCACCTGTACTGACCTCGCCTTCTGGATGATAGCGGGGTGAACAGGCTGTGGCTCGGGTGGTTGTTGTACAGCAGATCCCCTAATTGTATGGGACACCTTTAAATGTGCCTTTAGAGTCCATGCAATTCAGGCTCGTGTCACTGGGCAGGTCTCGGCTGGGTTTCCCTTTGTAGTCCATAATAGTTTGCAAGCCCTGCCACATCCGATGAGCATCAGAGCATGTAACGGTTGTCGTCGGATAAAGCGGACCAAGACGCAGCGGGGAAATGTGCACTCATTTTCTTTTTTATTTAGTTGGCAAAGAAGGTGAACCAAAAAATAAACACGTACACAAAAGAAACAACGACGAATAACAGTCCTGTAAGGCTTGAAGCTACACACAGAAACAATCTCCCACAAAACACATACCTATATATAGGACTCTCAATCAAAGGCAACTACAAACACCTGCCTCCAATTGAGAGTCCAACACCCAATTACCTAACATAGAAATACTAAACTAGAGAGAACATAGAAATACAAAAAACATAGAACATAACCCAAAACCCGGAAATAATAAATCAAACACCCTTCTAAACAAACCACCACCCTGAACCACATAAAACAAATACCCCCTGCCACGTCCTGACCAAACTACAATCACAAATAACCCCTATTACTGGTCAGGACGTGACAGAGCAGGTGTAGTCTGATTCGATCTTAGTCCTGTATTGATGCTTTGCCTGTTTGATGGTTCGTCGGAGGGCATAGCGGTATTTCTTATAAGCTTCCGGGTTAGAGTCCCGCTCCTTGAAAGCGGCAGCTATAGCCTTTAGATCAGTGAGAATGTTGCCTGTAATCCATGGCTTCTGGTTGGGGTATGTACGTATGGTCAATGTGGGGACGACGTCATCGATACACTTATTGATGAAGCCAATGACAGATGTAGTGTACTCCTCATCGGAGGAATCCCAGAACAGACGGAGCTGTGAGGGGAACGGCACCTCCGTACCTTCAGGCTCTGATCAGGCCCTACACCCAAACAAGGGCACTGCGTTCATCCACCTCTGGCCTGCTCGCCTCCCTACCTCTGAGGAAGCACAGTTCCCGCTCAGCCCAGTCAAAACTGTTCGCTGCTCTGGCACCCCAATGGTGGAACAAGCTCCCTCACGACGCCAGGACAGCGGAGTCAATCACCACCTTCCGGAGACACCTGAAACCCCACCTCTTTAAGGAATACCTGGGATAGGATATGGTAATCCTTCTAACCCCCCCCCCCCCCCCCCCCCAAAAAAAAAAGATATAGATGAACTATTGTAAAGTGGCTGTTCCACTGGATATCATAAGGTGAATGCACCAATTTGTAAGTCGCTCTGGATATAAGCGTCTGCTAAATGACGTAAATGTAAATGTACTACTACCACCACTACTACTTCTACTACTACTACTACTACTACCACTACTACTACCACCACTACTACTACCACCACTACTACTACCACTACTACCACTACTACTACTACTACTACTACTACTACTTCCACTACTACCACTACTTCCACTACTACCACTACTACTACTACTACCACTACTACTACTACTACCACTACTACTACTACTACTACCCCTACTACTACTACTACTACTACTACTACTACCACTACTACTACTACCACTACAACTACAACCACTACTACTACTACTACTACCACCACCACGACTACTTCCACTACCACTACTACCACCAATACTAATACTACTAATACCACCACTACTACTACTACTAATACCGCCACTACTACTACTACTAATACCACCACTACTACTACTACTAATACAACCACTACTACTACTACCACTACTACTACCATCACTACTTCTACTACTACTACTACCACCACTACTACTACCACCACTACTACCACTACTACTACTACTACTACCAATACTACTACTACCACTACTACTACTAATACTACTACTACTACCACCACTACTACAACTACTAATACTACCACTACTACTACTACCACCACTACTATTACTACTAATACCACCCCTACTACTACTACCACTACCACTACTACTATTACTACTACAACTACAACCACTACAACTACTACTACTACTACTACCACTACTACTACTACTACCACTACTACTACTACTACTACTACTACTACTACTACCACCACTACTACTTCTACTAATACCACCACTACTACTACTACCACTACCACTACTACTATTACTACTACAACTACAACCACTACAACTACTACTACTACCACTACTACTACATCTACTACTACTACTACTGTGGCTCAGTTGGTAGAGCATGGTGTTTGCAACGCCAGGGTTGCGGGTTCAATTCCCACAGGTGGCCAGTACGAGAAAAAAAAAACAATTATAAATAATAAATGTATGAAATGTATGCATTCACTACTGTAAGTTGCTCTGGATAAGAGCGTCTGCTAAATGACTAAAAATGTAAATGTACCACTACTATTACAACTACTTCTACCACTACTACTACCACCTCTACTACCACTACCACCTCTACTAGTACTACCACTACTACTACCACTACCACCTCTACTACCACTACTACCACCTCCACTACCACCTCTACTACCACTACCACCACCTCTACTACCACCACCTCTACTACCACCTCTACTACCACCACCTCTACTACCACCTCTACTACTACTACCACCTCTACTACTACTACCACTACTACTACCACTACCACCTCTACTACCACTACTACCACCTCTACTACCACTACCACCTCTACTACCACTACCACCTCTACTACCACCACCTCTACTACCACCTCTACTACCACCACCTCTACTACTACTACCACCTCTACTACCACTACCACCTCTACTACTACTACCTCTACTACCACTACCACCTCTACTACTACTACCTCTACTACCACCACCACCTCTACTACTACTACTACTACTACCACCTCTACTACCACCACCTCTACTACCATTACTACCTCTACTACCACTACCACCTCTACTACCACCTCTACTACCACCACCACCTCTACTACCACCACCTCTACTACCACTACCACCACCACCTCTACTACTACTACCACCTCTACTACTACTACCTCTACTAGTACTACCACTACCACCTCTACTACCACCACCTCTACTACTACCACCACCTCTACTACTACTACCACCACCTCTACTACTACCTCTACTACTACTACTACTACCACCACCTCTACCACTACTACCACCTCTACTACTACTACCACCACCTCTACCACTACTACCACCTCTACTACTACTACCACCACCTCTACTACTACTACCTCTACTACCACCACCACCTCTACCACTACCACCTCTACTACTACCACCTCTACTACTACCACTACCACCACCTCTACCACTACTACCACCTCTACTACTACTACCACCACCTCTACCACTACTACCACCTCTACTACTACTACTACCACCTCTACCTCTACTACTACTACCACCACCTCTACTACTACTACCTCTACTACCACTACCACCTCTACCACTACCACCTCTACCACTACCACCTCTACTACTACCACTACCACCTCTACTACTACCACTACTACTACCACTACTACCACCACCTCTACTACCACTACCACCACCTCTACCACTACTACCACCTCTACTACTACTACCACCACCTCTACTACTACTACCTCTACTACTACCACCACCTCTACTACTACTACCACTACCACCACCACCTCTACTACTACCACCACCTCTACTACCACTACCACCTCTACTACCACCACCACTACCTCTACTACTACTACCACCTCTACTACTACTACCACTACTACCACCACCTCTAATACCACCACCACCACCTCTACTACCACCACCACCTCTACTACTACCACCATTACTCCCACCCCCACCTCTACCACCACTACTACCACCTCTACTACTACCACCACCTCTACTACTACAACCACTACTACTACCACCACCTCTACTGCTACTACCACTACTACTACCACCACCTCTACTACTACTACCACTACTACTACCACCACCTCTACTACTACTACCACTACTACCACCACCACCTCTACCACCACCTCTACCACCACCTCTACTACCTCTACCACCTCTACCACTACTACCTCTACTACTACTACCACCACCACCACCACCTCTACTACCACCACCACCTCTACTACTACAACTCACACACACCTCAGCTTGACATCTGCTTCAGATTTCCCTTTTTCTGCCATTCAGACTGGAGGATACACAGTCTACTGTGTGTGTTTGTGTTTCCAATGGAATCAATAACCCTCCTCACAGCATGTGGACAACAGTTTTGGCAACGGGCAGAGCAGAGAGAGTACAGGTGCTGAGCTGGAAGGAACAGGCTAGAATTTCATGACTTAAAACACACACACACACACACACACACGCACACACGCACGCACGCTCGCACGCACACACGCACACACACACACACACACACACACACACACACACACACACACACACACACACACACAGCAGAACAATGTCATAGCAGAGTAGTAGTCAGTGCTGGTTATGTTACAGACTGTCTGTCTCCTGTTTGTCTGTGGGATTCACTAACACAGGAAGTATAATACATCTCCAATAACTCTCTTTCACAACCATAATGGATTTCATATGCAGAGTTCTGGTCAGTTCGGGAGGGGGGGGGGAGTATTGCAGTCATGGGTTTAGAATGAAATTGGAATTTTATGTCAGAAAGATTCCTGTGCTTGTCCATCATTTAACAGGACTTTGCAACAATGGCACCATGACGATGAAGCATCAGTTAAGAAGGGTTCTAACCATATTGGACAAGCTCAGTTCCTGGAAGGCCATACATGTTGTAGCTAATCATCTCCAATCCTAACCAAACGACACATCAAATATTGCTGCCAGTACAAAACACCAGGGAAGGTTAATTGAATGTGAAAACATTTTCTTTAGCTTAAAAGTAAATGATAGTATGTTCTTTAACTTTTCCTTCTATGATAGTATGCTCTATAATGTCTACTTCTATGATAGTATGTTCTTTAACTTTTCCTTCTATGATAGTATGCTCTATAATGTCTACTTCTATGATAGTATGTTCTATAACAACTCCTTCTATGATAGTATGTTCTATAATGTCTACTTCTATGATAGTATGTTCTATAACATCTCCTTCTATGATAGTATGTTCTATAACATCTCCTTCTATAATAGTATGTTCTATAACATCTCCTTCTATGACAATATGTTCTATAACATCTCCTTCTATAATAGTATGTTCTATGACATCTCCTTCTATGATAGTATGTTCTATAACATCTCCTTATATGATAGTATGTTCTATAATGTCTACTTCTATGATAGTATGTTCTATGACATCCCATTCTATGACAGTATGTTCTATAACATCCCCTTCTATGATAGTATGTTCTATAACATCTCCTTCTATGATAATATGTTCTATAACAGCTCCTTCTATGATAGTATGTTCTATAACATCTCCTTCTATAATAGTATGTTCTATAACATCTTCTATGATAGTATGTTCTATAACATCTCCTTCTATGATAGTATGTTCTATAACATCTCATTATATGATAGTATGTTCTATAACATCTCCTTATATGATAGTATGTTCTATAACATCTCCTTCTATGATAGTATGTTCTATAACATCTCCTTCTATGATAGGTTGTTCTATAACATCTCCTTCTATAATAGTATGTTCTATAACATCTCCTTCTATGATAATATGTTCTATAACAGCTCCTTCTATGATAGTATGTTCTATAACATCTCCTTCTATAATAGTATGTTCTATAACATCTCCTTCTATGATAGTATGTTCTATAACATCTCCTTCTATAATAGTGTGTTCTATAACATCTCCTTATATGATAGTATGTTCTATAACATCTCCTTCTATGATAGTATGTTCTATAACATCTCCTTCTATGATAGTATGTTCTATAACATCTCCTTCTATGATAGTATGTTCTATAACATCTCCTTCTATAATAGTATATTCTATAACATCTCCTTCTATGATAATATGTTCTATAACATCTCCTTCTATGATAGTATGTTCTATAACATCTCCTTCTATAATAGTATGTTCTATAACATCTCCTTCTATGATAGTATGTTCTATAACATCTCCTTCTATAATAGTGTGTTCTATAACATCTCCTTATATGATAGTATGTTCTATAACATCTCCTTCTATGATAGTATGTTCTATAACATCTCCTTCTATGATAGTATGTTCTATAACATCTCCTTCTATAATAGTATGTTCTATAACATCTCCTTCTATGATAGTATGTTCTATAACATCTCCTTCTATGATAGTATGTTCTATAACATCTCCTTCTATAATAGTATGTTCTATAACATCTCCTTCTATGATAGTATGTTCTATAACATCTCCTTCTATAATAGTGTGTTCTATAACATCTCCTTATATGATAGTATGTTCTATAACATCTCCTTCTATGATAGTATGTTCTATAACATCTCCTTCTATGATAGTATGTTCTATAACATCTCCTTCTATAATAGTATGTTCTATAACATCTCCTTCTATGATAGTATGTTCTATAACATCTCCTTCTATGATAGTATGTTCTATAACATCTCCTTCTATAATAGTGTGTTCTATAACATCTCCTTATATGATAGTATGTTCTATAACATCTCCTTCTATGATAGTATGTTCTATAACATCTCCTTCTATGATAGTATGTTCTATAACATCTCCTTCTATAATAGTATGTTCTATAACATCTCCTTCTATGATAGTATGTTCTATAACATCTCCTTCTATGATAGTATGTTCTATAACATCTCCTTCTATAATAGTATGTTCTATAACATCTCCTTCTATGATAGTATGTTCTATAACATCTCCTTCTATGATAGTATGTTCTATAACATCTCCTTCTATGATAGTATGTTCTATAACATCTCCTTCTATAATAGTATGTTCTATAACATCTCCTTCTATGATAGTATGTTCTATAACATCTCCTTCTATGATAGTATGTTCTATAACATCTCCTTCTATAATAGTATGTTCTATAACATCTCCTTCTATGATAGTATGTTCTATAACATCTCCTTCTATGATAGTATGTTCTATAACATCTCCTTCTATGATAGTATGTTCTTTAACATCTCCTTCCAGCCAACCATATTATTTGACACATTGAAAACTCTCAACAGGCCTTATGGAAACAACACTTATGGAAACAATACAATTTGACTGTAAAATTTCCCAATGTTGACAAAACATAATACGCAAGACAATGTGGGATCTTTTTTGTTGTTGTCTGTGAAACAGATAACGCAACAATCGCGGTGATTTAAGCATGAAAATTGCTAGGAAAAGCATCATATGGCAGTAAACTTGGAGTCACATGATTATAATCCGTTATACTACCAACATGATGTGGGAAAGCATGCAGAGGTGGCTGAAAGCATGGTGATGAGCTTTATGCAAATGTTCACTAAATATCCAGGAAGGTAGGCTATCATTTGAATGATGTTGGCGATGTGATGATTGAAGCTTGGTTGCCAATTATCACATACAAATGATCTGGCTTTTATCCATATCTCATCACATAACCCTGTCCACTGTAATCCATATCTCATCACATAACCCTGTCCACTGTAATCCATATCTCATCACATAACCCTGTCCACTGTAATCCATATCTCATCACATAACCCTGTCCACTGTAATCCATATCTCATCACATAACCCTGTCCACTGTAATCCATATCTCATCACATAACCCTGTCCACTGTAATCCATATCTCATCACATAACCCTGTCCACTGTAATCCATATCTCATCACATAACCCTGTCCACTGTAATCCATATCTCATCACATAACCCTGTCCACTGTAATCCATATCTCATCACATAACCCTGTCCACTGTAATCCATATCTCATCACATAACCCTGTCCACTGTAATCCATATCTCATCACATAACCCTGTCCACTGTAATCCATATCTCATCACATAACCCTGTCCACTGTAATCCATATCTCATCACATAACCCTGTCCACTGTAATCCATATTTTATATCACCATGACCGATGCCGGCACTAAAACTGCACTCAATCAGCTGTATTACGCCATAAGCAAACAGGAAAACGCTCATCGAGAGGCAGAGCCCCTAGTGGCCGGGGACTTTAATGCAGGGAAATTCAAATCCGTTTTACCTCATTTCTATCAGCATGTCACATATGCAACCAGAAGGAAAAAAACTCTAGACCACCTTTACTCCACACAGAGATGCGTACAAAGCTCTCCCTCACCCTCCATTTGGAAAATCTGACCATAACTCTATCCTCCTGGTTCCTGCTTACACACAAAAATTAAAGCAGGAAACACCAGTGACTCGGTCTATAAGAAAGTGGCCAGATGAAGCAGATGCTAAACTACAGGACTGTTTTGCTACAGACTGGAACATGTTCCGGGATTATTCCGATTGCATTGAAGAGTACACCACATCAGTCACTGGCTTTATCAATAAGTGCATTGATGACGTCGTCCCCACAGTGACTGTACGGACATACCCCAACCAGAAGCCATGGATTACAGGCAACATCCGCACTGAGCTAAAGGGTAGAGCTGATGCTTTCAAGGAGCGGGACTCTAACCCGGAAGCTTATGAGAAATCCCGCTATGCCCTCCGACGAACCATCAAACAGACAAAGTGTCAATATAAGGATAAAATTGAATCGTACTACACCGGCTCCGATGTGGCAGGGCTTGCAAACTATTACAGACTACAAAGGTAAGCACAGACGCGAGCTGCCCAGTGACACGAACCTACCAGACGAGCTAAACTACTTCTATGCTCGCTTCAAGTCAAGTAACACTGAAACGTGCATGAGAGCACCAGATGTTCCGGGAAGACTGTGTGATCACGCTCTCCGCAGCCAATGTGAGTAAGACCTTTAAACAGGTCAACATTCACAAAGCCGTGGGGCCAGACGGATTACCAGGACGTGTACTGCGAGCATGCGCTGACCAACTGGCAAGTGTCTTCACTGACATTTCCAACCTCTCCCTGTCCGAGTCTGTAATACCAACATGTTTCAAGCAGACCACCAGAGTCCCTGTGCCCAAGAACACTAAGGTAACCTGTCTAAATGACTACCGACCTGTAGCACTCACGTCTGTAGCCATGAAATGCTTTGAAAGGCTGGTCATGGCTCACATTATCCCATTATCCCAGAAACCCTAGACCCACTCCAATTTGCGTACCGCCCCAACAGATTCACAGATGATGCAATCTCTATTGCACTCCACACTGCCCTTTCACACCTGGACAAAAGGAACACCTATGTGAGAATGCTGTTCATCGACTACAGCTCAGCGTTCAACACCATAGTGCCGTCAAAGCTCATCACTAAGCTAAGGACCCTGGGATTAAACACCTCCCTCTGCAACTGGATCCTGGACTTCCTGACGGGCCGCCCCCAGGTGGTGAGGGTAGGTAACAACACGTCTGCTACGCTGATCCTAAACACTGGGGCCCCTCAGGGGTGCGTGCTCAGTCCCCTCCTGTACTCCCTGATCACCAACAACGACGAGACAGCCTATAGGGAGGAGGTCAGAACCTGGCCATGTGGTGCCAGGACAACAACCTCTCCCTCATTGTGATCAAGACAAAGGAGATGATTGTGGACTACAGGAAAAGGAGGACTGAGCACGCCCCCATTCTCATCGACGGGAGCTGCAGTGGAGCAGGTTGTGAGCTTCAAGTTCCCTTGTGTCCACATCTCCAACAAACTATCACGGTTCAAACACACCAAGACAGTCGTGAAGAGGGAACGACAAAGCCTATTTGCCCTCAGGAGACTGAAAAGATTTGGCATGGGTCCTCAGATTCTCAAAATCCTCATCCTGGCTGGTTGCATCACCGCCTGGTATTGCAACTGCTCGGCTTCCGACCGCAAGGCACTACAGAGGATAGTGTGTACGGCACAGTACATCACTGGGGCCAAGCTTCCTGCCATTCAGGACCTATATACCAGGCGGTGTCAGAGGAAGGCCCTAAAAATTGTCAAAGACTCCAGCTACCCCAGTCATGGACTGTTTTCTCTGCTACCGCACGGCAATCGGTACCGGAGCGCCAAGTCTAGGTCCAAAAGGCTCCTTAACAGCTTCTACCCCCAAGCCATAAGACTGCTGAACAATTAATCAAATGGCCACCAGGCTATTTACATTGACCCCCCCCCCCCCTTTGTTTTTACACTTCTGCTACTTGCTGTTTATTATCTATGCATAGTCACTTCACCCCCACCTACATGTACAAATTACCTCAACTAACCTGTACCCACCGCACATTTACTCGGTACCGGTTCCCCCTGTATATAGCCTCCACATTGACTCTGTACCGGTACCCCCTGTATATAGCCTCCACATTGACTCTGTACCGGTACCCCCTGTATATAGCCTCCACATTGACTCTGTACCGGTACCCCCCTGTATATAGCCTCCACATTGACTCTGTACCGGTACCCCCTGTATATAGCCTCCACATTGACTCTGTACCGGTACCCCCTGTATATAGCCTCCACATTGACTCTGTACCGGTACCCCCTGTATATAGCCTCCACATTGACACTGTACCGGTACCCCCTGTATATAGCCTCCACATTGACTCTGTACCGGTACCCCCTGTATATAGCCTCCACATTGACTCTGTACCGGTACCCCCTGTATATAGCCTCCATATTGACTCGGTACCGGTACCCCCTGTATGTAGCCTCCACATTGACTCTGTACCGGTACCCCCTGTATATAGCCTCCACATTGACTCTGTACCGGTACCCCCCTGTATATAGCCTCCACATTGACTCTGTACCGGTACCCCCTGTATATAGCCTCCACATTGACTCTGTACCGGTACCCCCTGTATATAGCCTCCACATTGACTCTGTACCGGTACCCCCTGTATATAGCCTCCACATTGACTCTGTACCGGTACCCCCTGTATATAGCCTCCACATTGACTCTGTACCGGTACCCCCTGTATATAGCCTCCACATTGACTCTGTACCGGTACCCCCTGTATATAGCCTCCACATTGACTCTGTACCGGTACCCCCTGTATATAGCCTCCACATTGACTCTGTACCGGTACCCCCTGTATATAGCCTCCACATTGACTCTGTACCGGTACCCCCTGTATATAGCCTCCACATTGACTCTGTACCGGTACCCCCTGTATGTAGCCTCCACATTGACTCTGTACCGGTACCCCCTGTATGTAGCCTCCACATTGACTCTGTACCGGTACCCCCTGTATATAGCCTCCACATTGACTCTGTACCGGTACCCCCTGTATATAGCCTCCACATTGACTCTGTACCGGTACCCCCTGTATATAGCCTCCACATTGACTCTGTACCGGTACCCCCTGTATATAGCCTCCACATTGACTCTGTACCGGTACCCCCTGTATATAGCCTCCACATTGACTCTGTACCGGTACCCCCTGTATATAGCCTCCACATTGACTCTGTACCGGTACCCCCTGTATATAGCCTCCACATTGACTCTGTACCGGTACCCCCTGTATATAGCCTCCACATTGACTCTGTACCGGTACCCCCCTGTATATAGCCTCCACATTGACTCTGTACCGGTACCCCCTGTATATAGCCTCCACATTGACTCTGTACCGGTACCCCCTGTATGTAGCCTCCACATTGACTCTGTACCGGTACCCCCTGTATATAGCCTCCACATTGACTCTGTACCGGTACCCCCTGTATATAGCCTCCACATTGACTCTGTACCGGTACCCCCTGTATATAGCCTCCACATTGACTCTGTACCGGTACCCCCTGTATATAGCCTCCACATTGACTCTGTACCGGTACCCCCTGTATATAGCCTCCACATTGACTCTGTACCGGTACCCCCTGTATATAGCCTCCACATTGACTCTGTACCGGTACCCCCTGTATATAGCCTCCACATTGACTCTGTACCGGTACCCCCTGTATATAGCCTCCACATTGACTCTGTACCGGTACCCCCTGTATATAGCCTCCACATTGACTCTGTACCGGTACCCCCTGTATATAGCCTCCACATTGACTCTGTACCGGTACCCCACTGTATATAGCCTCCACATTGACTCTGTACCGGTACCCCCTGTATATAGCCTCCACATTGACTCTGTACCGGTACCCCCTGTATATAGCCTCCACATTGACTCTGTACCGGTACCCCCTGTATATAGCCTCCACATTGACTCTGTACCGGTACTCCCCTGTATATAGCCTCCACATTGACTCTGTACCGGTACCCCCTGTATATAGCCTCCACATTGACTCTGTACCGGTACCCCCTGTATATAGCCTCCACATTGACTCTGTACCGGTACCCCCTGTATATAGCCTCCACATTGACTCTGTACCGGTACCCCCTGTATATAGCCTCCACATTGACTCTGTACCGGTACCCCCTGTATATAGCCTCCACATTGACTCTGTACCGGTACCCCCTGTATATAGCCTCCACATTGACTCTGTACCGGTACCCCCTGTATATAGCCTCCACATTGACTCTGTACCGGTACCCCCTGTATATAGCCTCCACATTGACTCTGTACCGTACTCCCCTGTATATAGCCTCCACATTGACTCTGTACCGGTACCCCCTGTATATAGCCTCCACATTGACTCTGTACCGGTACCCCCTGTATATAGCCTCCACATTGACTCTGTACCGGTACCCCCTGTATATAGCCTCCACATTGACTCTGTACCGGTACCCCCTGTATATAGCCTCCACATTGACTCTGTACCGGTACCCCCTGTATATAGCCTCCACATTGACTCTGTACCGGTACCCCCTGTATATAGCCTCCACATTGACTCTGTACCGGTACCCCCTGTATATAGCCTCCACATTGACTCTGTACCGGTACCCCCTGTATATAGCCTCCACATTGACTCTGTACCGGTACCCCCTGTATATAGCCTCCACATTGACACTGTACCGGTACCCCCTGTATATAGCCTCCACATTGACTCTGTACCGGTACCCCCTGTATATAGCCTCCACATTGACTCTGTACCGGTACCCCCTGTATATAGCCTCCACATTGACTCTGTACCGGTACCCCCTGTATATAGCCTCCACATTGACTCTGTACCGGTACCCCCTGTATATAGCCTCCACATTGACTCTGTACCGGTACCCCCTGTATATAGCCTCCACATTGACTCTGTACCGGTACCCCCTGTATATAGCCTCCACATTGACTCTGTACCGGTACCCCCTGTATATAGCCTCCACATTGACTCTGTACCGGTACCCCCTGTATATAGCCTCCACATTGACTCTGTACCGGTACCCCCTGTATATAGCCTCCACATTGACTCTGTACCGGTACCCCCTGTATATAGCCTCCACATTGACTCTGTACCGGTACCCCCTGTATATAGCCTCCACATTGACTCTGTACCGGTACCCCCTGTATATAGCCTCCACATTGACTCTGTACCGGTACCCCCTGTATATAGCCTCCACATTGACTCTGTACCGGTACCCCCTGTATATAGCCTCCACATTGACTCTGTACCGGTACTCCCCTGTATATAGCCTCCACATTGACTCTGTACCGGTACCCCCTGTATATAGCCTCCACATTGACTCTGTACCGGTACCCCCTGTATATAGCCTCCACATTGACTCTGTACCGGTACCCCCTGTATATAGCCTCCACATTGACTCTGTACCGGTACCCCCTGTATATAGCCTCCACATTGACTCTGTACCGGTACCCCCTGTATATAGCCTCCACATTGACTCTGTACCGGTACCCCCTGTATATAGCCTCCACATTGACTCTGTACCGGTACCCCCTGTATATAGCCTCCACATTGACTCTGTACCGGTACCCCCTGTATATAGCCTTGTTATTGTTATTTTATTATGTTAGTTTTTATTAAATTTTTTACTTAGTTTATTTAGTAAAGGGCTTGTTAAGGGGTGAAGGGCTTGTAAGTAAGCATTTCACGGTATGGTCTACACCGGCACATGTAACAAATCAAATGTCATATGATTTCATGGAAACACACTCCTCTTTTGGGAAAAAGTACATATTGTTTTTATGCAGATTTTAGAATATTTGCCTGAAAACCTGTCATCAGTTGGAAGGTTTCTTCTTCTAGTATGAGATGAGAGAGGCTCATTGTTGTGTGTGTGTGTGTGTGTGTGTGTGTGTGTGTGTGTGTGTGTGTGTGTGTGTGTGTGTGTGTGTGTGTGTGTGTGTGTGCGCGCGAGCGCGTTGAGGGTAGCGATGATGAGAAGACTGAACAGGTATCATGTGATGAGGGTAGCCCTGATGAGAGGACTGTGATCACCTTGTTCATCATCATGTGATGAGGAACACAAATACAAACTAAGTTAACCTCAGGCTGCAACCCCATTACATACACACACACACATACACACACTGCAATATATGCTTTATAGCTGTCTTCACTAACCAGAAGTCACCATCAAAGCACTAATCTGTCTATAAAGGTTATTCTAGAAAACAAATAAAAGTATAGATTTTCTCTTTGGTTTGGCTTGAAACCCATTCTTTGTAAAAACATTAAATTGTCTCAAATATTTAGTGTTGCAGTATTTGGGCACTGTTGGCATACCTCTGTGTCTCTGCCTCTTTTCCTCTCTCCCCTTTAAATGTAAATGTAAGGGCTTTATTGACAGTGTAAACACATGTTAACATTGACAAAGCAAGTGAAATAGATCATAAACAAAAAAAAGAAGGACAAAATGTTTATAACAGTAAACACTCACAAAAGTTCCAAAAGAATAAAAGGCATTTCAAAAGTCATATTATGTACAAATAGTTAAAGTACAAAAGGGAAAATAAATGAACATAAATATGGGTTGTAATTACAATGGTGTTTGTTCTTCACTGGTTGACCTTTTCTTGTGGCAACAGGTCACACATCTTGCTGCTGTGATGGAACACTGTGGTATTTCACCCAGTAGATCTGGGAGTTTATCAAAAGTGAATTTGTTTTATAATTCTTTGTGTATCTGTGTAATCTGAGGGAAATATGTGTCTCTAATATGGTCATACATTTGGCAGGAGGTTAGGAAGTGCAGCTCAGTTTCCACCTCATTTTGTTGGCAGGGTGCACATAGCCTGTCTTCTCTTGAGAGCCAGGTCTGCCTACGGCGGCCTTTCTCAATAGCAAGGCTATGCTCACTGAGTCTGTATATAGTCAACGCTTTCCTTAAGTTTGGCTCAGTCACAGTGGTCAGGTATTCTGCCGCTGTGTCCTCTCTGTTTAGGGCCAAATATCATTCTAGTTTGCTCTGTTTTATTGTTGATTCTTTCCAATGTGTCAAGTAATTATCATTTTGTTTTGTCATGATGTGGTTGGGTCTAGTTGTGTTGCTGTCCAGGGGCTCTGTGGGGTCTGTTTGTGTTTGTGAACAGAGCCCCAGGACCAGCTTGCTTAGGGGACTCTTCTCCAGGTTCATCTCTCTGTAGGTGATGGCTTTGTTATGGAAGGTTTGGGAATCGCTTCCTTTAGATTGTTGTAGAATTTAACGTCTCTTTTCTGGATTTTAATAGTTAACACAACCATAAAGGTCAATGGGTTCTATAACTGATTCAAGTATTTTTTGCCAAATCCTAATTGGTATGTCGAATTTTACGTTCCTTTTGATGGCATAAAGGTCCTTCTTGCTTATGTTCAGGCCGAAGTTCTTTGTGTGCTCCAGGGCAACAGTGTCTAGATGGATTTTGTTTTAGTGGTCCTGGCAACTGAACCTTTTTTGGAACATCATTATTTTGTCTTACTGAGATTTACTGTCAGGGCCCAGGTCTGACAGGGCCCAGGTCTGTCAGGGCCCAGGTCTGTCAGGGCCCAGGTCTGACAGGGCCCAGGTCTGACAGGGCCCAGGTCTGTCAGGGCCCAGGTCTGTCAGGGCCCAGGTCTGTCAGGGCCCAGGTCTGTCAGGGCCCAGGTCTGTCAGGGTCCAGGTCTGACAGAATATGTGCAGAAGATCTAGGTGCTGCTGTAGGCCCTCCTTGGTTGGGGACAGAAGCACCAGATCATCAGCAAACAGTAGACATTTGACTTCAGATTCTAGTAGGGTGAGGGCCGGGTGCTGCGGACTGTTCTAGTGCCCTCGCCAATTCGTTATTATATATGTTGAAGAGGGTGGGGCTCAAGCTGCATCCCTGTCTCACCCCACGGTCCTGTGGAAAGAAATGTGAGTTTTTTGCTAATTTTAACCGCACACTTGCTGTTTGTGTACATGGATTTTATAATGTTGTATGTGCTTCCCCAATCATCACTTTCTATCAATTTGTATAGCAGACCCTCATGCCTTTGCCTTTGTTTTGGTTTGTTTGTTTGTCAGTTAGGGTGTGCAGGGTGAATACGTGGTCTGTCATACGGTAATTTGGTAAAAAGCCAATTTGACATTTGCTCAGTAGATTGTTTTCACTGAGGAAATGTACATTTGAAGTCAGAAGTTTACATACACTTAGGTTGGGAGTCAATAAAACTCGTTTTTCAACCACTCAAATGTGTCTCCACTTATGTGGATTGGGGTGATCAGTCCTTGTTTCCAAATGTTGGGGAAGATGCCAGAGCTAAGGATGATGTTAAAGAGAGTCTCTCTCTCTCTCTCTCTCTCTCTCTCTCTCTCTCTCTCTCTCTCTCTCTCTCTCTCTCTCTCTCTCTCGCTCTCGCTCTCGCTCTCTCTCTCTCTCTCTCTCTCTCTCTCTCTCATTCTCTCATTCTCTCTCTGCAGACAGGTACCTCCTCCTGTCTGCAGGCTCAGAGTAGAGGAACCTGGAATCTTCCTGTGTAGCAGAACCATCACTTAACCACAACAGTCTCGACTCAACTCACATTGCCATACTAGAAATAAATGGGGCGGAGGGGCAGATAGAGAGATACAGATACAATACTCAGAGCATGAGGAAGACATGCTGCAGGACAGGACAACAACGGCAACCATTGTTAATGTGGATGTTCATTGATATGACAGAGCATAGCAGCTTATTAAATAATTATGGAGGGTAGGGCGCGTGGGGGGGGGGGGGCAACAGGAAGGGTGAAGGGGGACATCAGGTGGTTAGGAGGGAGGGATAGAAGAGGAAATCATCTAATTGACACAGAAAGACCCCGTTGTTCTGTCCGTTAGCTGTGGAATCTTTCAGCCTCTCGACCAGCAACAACATCACAGACTGCCTACTGTAACTACAGCACTCCAGACACTAACCCTATCAAGCAGCACTCCAGATACTAACCCTATCAAGCAGCACTCCAGACACTAACCCTATCAAGCAGCACTCCCTTCGTACATCAGCTGATATTCTCAAAGTGCTGTACAGAAACCCAGCCTAAAACCCCAAACAGCAAGCAAAGCATGTGAAAGAAGCACGGTGGCTAGGAAAAACTCCCTAGGAAAAACTCCCTAGAAAGGCCAAAAACCTAGGAAGAAACCTAGAGAGGAACCAGGCTATGAGGGGTGGCCAGTCCTCTTCTGGCTGTGCAGGGTGGATATTAAAACAGAACATGGTCAAAATGTTAAAATGTTAAAATGTTCATAAATGACCAGCATGGTCAAATAATAATAATCATAGTAGTTGTCGAGGGTGCAACAAGCACGTCCGGTGAACAGGTCAGGGTTCCACAGCCGCAGGCAGAATAGTTGAAACTGGAGCAGCAGCACGGCCAGGTGGACTGGGGACAGCAAGGAGTCATCATACCAGGTAGTCCTGAGGCATGGTCCTAGGGCTCAGGTCCTCCGAGAGAAAGACAGAAAGAGAGAAAGAGAGAATTAGAGAGAGCATATTTAAATACACACAGGACACCGGATAAGACAAGAGAAATACTCCAGATGTAACAGACTGACCCTAGCCCCCCGACACATAAACTACTGCAGCATAAATACAGGAGGCTGAGACAGGAGGGATCAGAAGACACTGTGGCCCCATCCGATGATACCCCCGGACAGGGCCAAACAGGCAGGATATAACCCCACCCACTTTGCCAAAGCACAGCCCCCACACCACTAGAGGGATGTCTCCAACCACCAACTTACCGTCCTAAGACAAGGCCGAGTATAACCCTAACCCTATCAAGCAGCACTCCAGATACTAACCCTATCAAGCAGCACTCTACATACTAACCCTAACCCTATCAAGCAGCACTCCAGATACTAACCCTATCAAGCAGCACTCCAGACACTACCCTATCAAGCAGCACTCCAGATACTAACCCTATCAAGCAGCACTCTACATACTAACCCTAACCCTATCAAGCAGCACTCCAGATACTAACCCTATCAAGCAGCACTCTACATACTAACCCTAACCCTATCAAGCAGCACTCCAGATACTAACCCTAACCCTATCAAGCAGCACTCCAGATACTAACCCTATCAAGCAGCACTCTACATACTAACCCTAACCCTATCAAGCAGCACTCCAGATACTAACCCTATCAAGCAGCACTCCAGATACTAACCCTATCAAGCAGCACTTCTGACACTAACCCTATCAAGCAGCACTCTACATACTAACCCTATCAAGCAGCACTCCAGATACTAACGCTAACCCTATCAAGCAGCACTCTACATACTAACCCTATCAAGCAGCACTCTACATACTAACCCGATCAAGCAGCACTCCAGACACTAACCCTATCAAGCAGCACTCCAGATACTAACCCTATCAAGCAGCACTCCAGATACTAACCCTATCAAGCAGCACTCTACATACTAACCCTATCAACCAGCACTCCAGATACTAACCCTATCAAGCAGCACTCCAGACACTAACCCTATCAAGCAGCACTCCAGATACTAACCCTATCAAGCAGCACTCCAGATACTAACCCTATCAACTAGCACTCCAGATACTAACCCTATCAAGCAGCACTCCAGATACTAACCCTAACCCTATCAAGCAGCACTCCTGATACTAACCCTAACCCTAATCAAGCAGCACTCCACACACTAACCCTATCAAGCAGCACTCTAGATACTAACCCTAACCCTATCAAGCAGCACTCTAGATACTAACCCTATCAAGCAGCACTCCAGACACTAACCCAATCAAGCAGCACTCCAGATACTAACCCTAACCCTATCAAGCAGCACTCCAGATACTAACCCTATCAAGCAGCACTCCAGATACTAACCCTAACCCTATCAAGCAGCACTCCAGACACTAACCCTATCAAGCAGCACTCCAGATACTAACCCTAACCCTATCATGCAGCACTCCAGACCCTAACCCTATCAAGCAGCACTCTAGATACTAACCCTAACCCTATCAAGCAGCACTCTAGATACTAACCCTATCAAGCAGCACTTTAGATACTAACCCTAAAAAGCAGCACTCCAGATACTAACCCTATCAAGCAGCACTCTAGATACTAACCCTAACCCAATCAAGCAGCACTCTACATACTAACCCTATCAAGCAGCACTCTAGATACTAACCCTATCAAGCAGCACTCTACATACTAACCCTAACCCTATCAAGCAGCACTCTAGATACTAACCCTATCAAGCAGCACTCCAGACACTAACCCTATCAAGCAGCACTCTACATACTAACCCTAACCCTATCAAGCAGCACTCCAGATACTAACCCTAACCCTATCAAGCAGCACTCCAGATACTAACCCTATCAAGCAGCACTCTACATACTAACCCTAACCTTATCAAGCAGCACTCCAGATACTAACCCTATCAAGCAGCACTCCAGACACTAACCCTTTCAAGCAGCACTCTACATACTAACCCTAACCCTATCAAGCAGCACTCCAGATACTAACCCTATCAAGCAGCACTCTACATACTAACCCTAACCCTATCAAGCAGCACTCCAGATACTAACCCTATCAAGCAGCACTCCAGATACTAACCCTATCAAGCAGCACTCTACATACTAACCCTATCAACCAGCACTCCAGATACTAACCCTATCAAGCAGCACTCCAGACACTAACCCTATCAAGCAGCACTCCAGATACTAACCCTATCAAGCAGCACTCCAGATACTAACCCTATCAACTAGCACTCCAGATACTAACCCTATCAAGCAGCACTCCAGATACTAACCCTAACCCTATCAAGCAGCACTCTAGATACTAACCCTATCAAGCAGCACTCCAGACACTAACCCAATCAAGCAGCACTCCAGATACTAACCCTAACCCTATCAAGCAGCACTCCAGATACTAACCCTATCAAGCAGCACTCCAGACACTAACCCTATCAAGCAGCACTCCAGATACTAACCCTAACCCTATCAAGCAGCACTCCAGACACTAACCCTATCAAGCAGCACTCCAGATACTAACCCTAACCCTATCATGCAGCACTCCAGACCCTAACCCTATCAAGCAGCACTCTAGATACTAACCCTAACCCTATCAAGCAGCACTCTAGATACTAACCCTATCAAGCAGCACTCTAGATACTAACCCTAAAAAGCAGCACTCCAGATACTAACCCTATCAAGCAGCACTCTAGATACTAACCCTAACCCAATCAAGCAGCACTCTACATACTAACCCTATCAAGCAGCACTCTAGATACTAACCCTATCAAGCAGCACTCTACATACTAACCCTAACCCTATCAAGCAGCACTCTAGATACTAACCCTATCAAGCAGCACTCCAGACACTAACCCTATCAAGCCGCACTCCAGATACTAACCCTATCAAGCAGCCCTCCAGACACTAACCCTATCAAGCAGCCCTCCAGACACTAACCCCATCAAGCAGCACTCCAGACACTAACCCTATCAAGCAGCACTCCAGACACTAACCCTATCAAGCAGCACTCTAGATACTAACCCTAACCCTATCAAATCAAATCAAATCAAATGTATTTATATAGCCCTTCTTACATCAGCTGATATCACAAAGTGCTGTACAGACCACCCAGCCTAAAACCCCAAACAGCAAGCAATGCAGGTGTAGAAGCACGGTGGCTAGGAAAAACTCCCTAGAAAGGCCAAAACCTAGGAAGAAACCTAGAGAGGAACCAGGCTATGAGGGGTGGCCAGAGTTCTTCTGGCTGTGCCGGGTGGAGATTATAACAGAACATGGCCTAGATGTTCAAATGTTCATAAATGACCAGCATTGTCAAATAATAATAATCATAGTAGTTGTCGAGGGTGCAACAAGTCAGTAACACAAGAGTAAGTGTCATTTGGCTTTTTCATAGCCGATCTTTGAGAGTCTCTCTACCGCTCCTGCTGTCTCTAGAGAGTTGAAAACAGCAGGTCTGGGACAGGTAGCACGTCCGGTGAACAGGTCAGGGTTCCATAGCTGCAGGCAGAATAGTTGAAACTGGAGCAGCAGCACGGCCAGGTGGACTGGGGACAGCAAGGAGTCATCATACCAGGTAGTCCTGAGGCATGGTCCTAGGGCTCAGGTCCTCCGAGAGAAAGACAGAAAGAGAGAAAGAGAGAATTAGAGAGAGCATATTTAAATACACACAGGACACCGGATAAGACAAGAGAAATACTCCAGATGTAACAGACTGACCCTAGCCCCCCGACACATAAACTACTGCAGCATAAATACAGGAGGCTGAGACAGGAGGGATCAGAAGACACTGTGGCCCCATCCGATGATACCCCCGGACAGGGCCAAACAGGCAGGATATAACCCCACCCACTTTGCCAAAGCACAGCCCCCACACCACTAGAGGGATGTCTCCAACCACCAACTTACCGTCCTAAGACAAGGCCGAGTATAACCCTAACCCTATCAAGCAGCACTCCAGATACTAACCCTATCAAGCAGCACTCTACATACTAACCCTAACCCTATCAAGCAGCACTCCAGATACTAACCCTATCAAGCAGCACTCCAGACACTACCCTATCAAGCAGCACTCCAGATACTAACCCTATCAAGCAGCACTCTACATACTAACCCTAACCCTATCAAGCAGCACTCCAGATACTAACCCTATCAAGCAGCACTCTACATACTAACCCTAACCCTATCAAGCAGCACTCCAGATACTAACCCTAACCCTATCAAGCAGCACTCCAGATACTAACCCTATCAAGCAGCACTCTACATACTAACCCTAACCCTATCAAGCAGCACTCCAGATACTAACCCTATCAAGCAGCACTCCAGATACTAACCCTATCAAGCAGCACTTCTGACACTAACCCTATCAAGCAGCACTCTACATACTAACCCTATCAAGCAGCACTCCAGATACTAACGCTAACCCTATCAAGCAGCACTCTACATACTAACCCTATCAAGCAGCACTCTACATACTAACCCGATCAAGCAGCACTCCAGACACTAACCCTATCAAGCAGCACTCCAGATACTAACCCTATCAAGCAGCACTCCAGATACTAACCCTATCAAGCAGCACTCTACATACTAACCCTATCAACCAGCACTCCAGATACTAACCCTATCAAGCAGCACTCCAGACACTAACCCTATCAAGCAGCACTCCAGATACTAACCCTATCAAGCAGCACTCCAGATACTAACCCTATCAACTAGCACTCCAGATACTAACCCTATCAAGCAGCACTCCAGATACTAACCCTAACCCTATCAAGCAGCACTCCTGATACTAACCCTAACCCTAATCAAGCAGCACTCCACACACTAACCCTATCAAGCAGCACTCTAGATACTAACCCTAACCCTATCAAGCAGCACTCTAGATACTAACCCTATCAAGCAGCACTCCAGACACTAACCCAATCAAGCAGCACTCCAGATACTAACCCTAACCCTATCAAGCAGCACTCCAGATACTAACCCTATCAAGCAGCACTCCAGATACTAACCCTAACCCTATCAAGCAGCACTCCAGACACTAACCCTATCAAGCAGCACTCCAGATACTAACCCTAACCCTATCATGCAGCACTCCAGACCCTAACCCTATCAAGCAGCACTCTAGATACTAACCCTAACCCTATCAAGCAGCACTCTAGATACTAACCCTATCAAGCAGCACTTTAGATACTAACCCTAAAAAGCAGCACTCCAGATACTAACCCTATCAAGCAGCACTCTAGATACTAACCCTAACCCAATCAAGCAGCACTCTACATACTAACCCTATCAAGCAGCACTCTAGATACTAACCCTATCAAGCAGCACTCTACATACTAACCCTAACCCTATCAAGCAGCACTCTAGATACTAACCCTATCAAGCAGCACTCCAGACACTAACCCTATCAAGCAGCACTCTACATACTAACCCTAACCCTATCAAGCAGCACTCCAGATACTAACCCTAACCCTATCAAGCAGCACTCCAGATACTAACCCTATCAAGCAGCACTCTACATACTAACCCTAACCTTATCAAGCAGCACTCCAGATACTAACCCTATCAAGCAGCACTCCAGACACTAACCCTTTCAAGCAGCACTCTACATACTAACCCTAACCCTATCAAGCAGCACTCCAGATACTAACCCTATCAAGCAGCACTCTACATACTAACCCTAACCCTATCAAGCAGCACTCCAGATACTAACCCTATCAAGCAGCACTCCAGATACTAACCCTATCAAGCAGCACTCTACATACTAACCCTATCAACCAGCACTCCAGATACTAACCCTATCAAGCAGCACTCCAGACACTAACCCTATCAAGCAGCACTCCAGATACTAACCCTATCAAGCAGCACTCCAGATACTAACCCTATCAACTAGCACTCCAGATACTAACCCTATCAAGCAGCACTCCAGATACTAACCCTAACCCTATCAAGCAGCACTCTAGATACTAACCCTATCAAGCAGCACTCCAGACACTAACCCAATCAAGCAGCACTCCAGATACTAACCCTAACCCTATCAAGCAGCACTCCAGATACTAACCCTATCAAGCAGCACTCCAGACACTAACCCTATCAAGCAGCACTCCAGATACTAACCCTAACCCTATCAAGCAGCACTCCAGACACTAACCCTATCAAGCAGCACTCCAGATACTAACCCTAACCCTATCATGCAGCACTCCAGACCCTAACCCTATCAAGCAGCACTCTAGATACTAACCCTAACCCTATCAAGCAGCACTCTAGATACTAACCCTATCAAGCAGCACTCTAGATACTAACCCTAAAAAGCAGCACTCCAGATACTAACCCTATCAAGCAGCACTCTAGATACTAACCCTAACCCAATCAAGCAGCACTCTACATACTAACCCTATCAAGCAGCACTCTAGATACTAACCCTATCAAGCAGCACTCTACATACTAACCCTAACCCTATCAAGCAGCACTCTAGATACTAACCCTATCAAGCAGCACTCCAGACACTAACCCTATCAAGCCGCACTCCAGATACTAACCCTATCAAGCAGCCCTCCAGACACTAACCCTATCAAGCAGCCCTCCAGACACTAACCCCATCAAGCAGCACTCCAGACACTAACCCTATCAAGCAGCACTCCAGACACTAACCCTATCAAGCAGCACTCTAGATACTAACCCTAACCCTATCAAATCAAATCAAATCAAATGTATTTATATAGCCCTTCTTACATCAGCTGATATCACAAAGTGCTGTACAGACCACCCAGCCTAAAACCCCAAACAGCAAGCAATGCAGGTGTAGAAGCACGGTGGCTAGGAAAAACTCCCTAGAAAGGCCAAAACCTAGGAAGAAACCTAGAGAGGAACCAGGCTATGAGGGGTGGCCAGAGTTCTTCTGGCTGTGCCGGGTGGAGATTATAACAGAACATGGCCTAGATGTTCAAATGTTCATAAATGACCAGCATTGTCAAATAATAATAATCATAGTAGTTGTCGAGGGTGCAACAAGTCAGTAACACAAGAGTAAGTGTCATTTGGCTTTTTCATAGCCGATCTTTGAGAGTCTCTCTACCGCTCCTGCTGTCTCTAGAGAGTTGAAAACAGCAGGTCTGGGACAGGTAGCACGTCCGGTGAACAGGTCAGGGTTCCATAGCTGCAGGCAGAACAGTTGGAACTGGAGCAGCAGCATGGCCAGGTGAACTGGGGACAGCAAGGAGTCATCAAGCCAGGTAGTCCTGAGGCATGGTCCTAGGGCTCAGGTCCTCCGAGAGAGAGAAAGAAAGAAAGAGAAAGAGAGAATTAGAGAGAGCATATTTAAATTCACACAGGACATCGGAAAAGACAAGAGAAATACTCCAGATGTGACAGACTGACCCTAGCCCCCCGACACATAAACTACTGCAGCATAAATACTGGAGGCTGAGACAGGAAGGGTCAGGAGACACTGTGGCCCCATCCGATGAAACCCCCGGACAGGGCCAAACAGGTAGGATATAACCCCACCCACTTTGCCAAAGCACAGCCTCCACACCACTGGAGGGATATCTCCAACCACCAACATACCATCCCGGGACAAGGCCGAGTATAGCCCACAAAGATCTCCGCCACGGCACAACCCAAGGGGGGGCGCCAACCCAGACAGGAAGACCACGTCAGTGACTCAACCCACTCAAGTGACGCACCCCTCCCAGGGACGACATGGAAGAACACCAGTAAGCCAGTGACTCAGCCCCTGTAATAGGGTTAGAGGCAGAGAATCCCAGTGGAAAGAGGGGAACCGGCAAGGCAGAGACAGCAAGGGCGGTTCGTTACTCCAGCTTTTCCGTTCACCTTCACACCCCTGGGCCAGACTACACTTAATCATAGGACCTACTGAAGAGATATGTCTTCAGTAAAGACTTAAAGGTTGAGACTGAGTCTGCGTCTCTCACATTGGTAGGCAGACCATTCCATAAAAATGGAGCTCTATAGGAGAAAGCCCTGCCTCCAGCTGTTTGCTTAGAAATTCTAGGAACAATTAGGAGGCCCGCGTCTTGTGACCGTAGTGTACGTGTAGGTATGTACGGCAGGACCAAATCGGAAAGATAGGTAGGAGCAAGCCCATGTAATGCTTTGTAGGTTAGCAGTAAAACCTTGAAATCAGCCCTTGCCTTAACAGGAAGCCAGTGTAGGGAGGATAGCACTGGAGTAATATGATCACATTTTTTGGTTCTCGCAAGCAGCACTCTAGATACTAACCCTAACAAGCAGCAATAAAATGCAATAAAATGCTAATTAATTACTTAAAAATCATACAATGTGATTTTCATGTTTTTTTGTTTTAGATTCCGTCTCTCACGGTTGAAGTGTACCTATGATAAAAATTACAGACCTCTACATGCTTTGTAAGTAGGAAAACCTGCAAAATCGGCAGTGTATCAAATACTTTTTCTCCCCACTGTACCTGCTGGAGCGTGCGCTACGGGTGGGTGCTGCTATGGGTGCTGCGGGTGGGTGCTGCTAAGCAAAGACTTATAGATGACCTGGAGCCAGTGGGTTTGGCCACGAATATGTAGAGAGGGCCAGCCAACGAGAGCATACAGGTCGCATTGATGAGTATTATATGGGGATTTGGTGACAAAATGGATGGCGCTGTGATAGACTGCATCCAATTTGCTGAGTAGAGTGTTGGAGGCTATTTTGTAAATGACATCGCCGAAGTCGAGGATCAGTAGGATGGTCAGTTTTACGAGGGTATGTTTGGCAGCATGAGTGAAGGAGGCTTTGTTGCAAAATAGGAAGCTGATTCTAGATTTAATTTTGGATTGGAGATGCTTAATATGAGTCTGGAAGGACAGTCTAACCAGACACCTAGGTATTTGTAGTTGTCCACATATTCTAAGTCAGAACCGTCCAGAGTAGTGATGCTAGTCGGGAGGGCGGGTGCGGGCAGCAATCGGTTGAAGAGCATGCCTTGAGTTTTACTAGCATTTAAGAGCAGTTGGATGTCACGGAAAGCGTGTTGAATGGCATTGAAACTCATTTGGAGGTTTGTTAACTTCTCTAGGGTAGGGGGCAGTATTTTGACGTCCGGATGAAGAAGGTGCCCAGAGTAAATTGCCTGCTACTCAGTCCCAGAAGCTAAGATATGCATATGATTAATAGATTTGGATAGAAAACACTGAAGTTTCTAAAACTGTTTGAATGATGTCTGTGAGTATAACAGAACTCATATGGCAGGCAAAAACCTGAGAAAAAATCCAACCAGGAAGTGTGGAAATCTGAGGTTTGTAGTCTTTCAAGTGATTCCCTATCCAATATACAGTATCTGTGGGGTCATTTTGCACTTCATAAGGCTTCCACTAGATGTCAACAGCCGTTAGAACGTTGTTTCATGCTTCTAATGTGAATGGGGAGAGAATAAGAGCATATGGAGTCAGATGACTGAGAAAATGACATGAGCTCAGTGGCACGCCCTCACGTGAGAGTTAGCCGTTTTCCTTTTTATTTCTGAAGACAAAGGAATCGTCCGGTTGGAATATTATGGAAGATTTATGATAAAAACATCGTAAAGATTGATTCTATACATCGTTTGACATGTTTCTACGAACTGTAATAGAACATTTTTGACTTTTCGTCTCAACTCTGTCACGTCCTGACCAGTAAGTCATTTTGTTATGATAGTTTGGTCAGGGCGTGGCAGGGGGTGTTTGTTTTGTGTGTTTTTTTGGGGGGGGGTTGATCTATGTTATTCTATTTCTATGTTTAAATATCTCGTTTTTCTGTTTCTATGTGGGAATTGTTTGGGGTTGGTCTCTAATTGGAGGCAGCTGAATCTCATTGCCTCTGATTAGAGACCATATTTATGTAGGGGTTTTCTCATTGTGTTTTGTGGGTGGTTTGTTTCTGTTTAGTATATCTTACCTGACAGAACTGTTTGGCTGTCGTCTTTTGTTTCTCTGTTTATTGTGTTCTCAGTATAATAAATTCATGATGGGCACTAACCACGCTGCGCCTTGGTCTACTCCATTTGACAGCCGTTACAAACTCACTGCATGAGCACAGTGGATTTGGATTACTTGACTGAACGCGCAAACAAAAAGGAGGTATTTGGACATAAAGGATGGACTTTATCGAGCAAAACAAACATGTATTGTATAACATGAAGTCCTATGAGTGCCATCTGATGAAGATCATCAACGGTTAGTGATTCATTTTAGCTGTATTTCTGGTTTTTGTGACGCCTCTCCTTGCTTGGAAAATGGCTGTGTGGTTTTTCTTGTCTCGGCACTGTCCTAACATAATCTAATGTTATGCTTTCGCCATAAAGCCTTTTTGAAATCGGACAATGTGGTTGGATTAACGAGAAGTGTATCTTTAAAATGGGATATAATAGTTGTATGTTTGAGAAATTTGAATTATGAGATTTTTGTTGTTTTGAATTTGGCGCCCTGCTATTTCACTGGCTGTTGAATAGTGTGTCCCACATACCCAAGAGAGGAATTGTATTCCCTTTAAAGTTCAACTAAGTCATTGGCCCGCCCCTATGAGCACAGACATGATCCGGCGTCATAGAACCACCTTTTCTATTGTTACGAATTTTATGACAACATTTTTGAATGGTACTCCGAAGTACCCATTCTAACCACGAAGCAGAGAGAGAGACGCTGATGAACTGACTTTCCGCAGATGGATTCCAACAGAAATCGCTACACACTGGGCGTAAATATATATTGATTGCAATTATTCCCGAATGAGTGAGCGTTCATGTGCAAAGGATTAGCATTTAAATTATTATAATTATCACCTGTGTAGTGACTCCTTCTGTTCTTTCCCGCCTTTTCACACCCACTTCCCTTTGTCCACCAAGCCGTCATATCGGTTTAGCCCATTAGAGAACCTCCCCTATCATTTCCTTGTAACCATATCTACTGTGTTGTTTGTTTATGCATTTCTGTGATTATTTAGTTAGTAAATAAATGATTAAGACAATTGATGTATGGATGACTCATAGTAAAGGCTGGGTTTGTGCAGATAAGCAACAATTTATGACGTTTGGAATGAGACTAACGTGAGGTAAAGAATAATTCATTAATTAGAAGACTAATTGATCAGATATTAAAATATCTGAAGAGTTGTATTATGAAAATTATAACTTTGTAATCTGAAGATTTTCCTTGGTGCCCCGACTTCCTAGTTAATTACATTTACATGATTAGTTTAATCACGTACAATCATAATTACAGAGAATTGATTTGATAAAATAACAGTCTTCACTTTTAATGATGCCAAAGTCATGACACTTATCGATGGCGGTTATGATATCATTTAGGACCTTGGGCGTGGCTGAGTGGAGATGCGTGGGATTCGAAACGGTTGGTGATCTATTTGGCTTTCGAAGACCTTAGAAAGGCAGGGCTGTCACGTCCTGACCAGTATAGAGGATATTTGGTTATTGTAGTTTGGTCAGGACGTGGCAGAGGGGAGTTGATTATGTGTATGGGGTTTGTCACTGGTCTATGTCTGTGGTTCTATGTATAGTTAATTTGGGTTGGACTCCCAATTGAAGGCAGGTGTGTTGAGTTGCCTTTGATTGGGAGTCCTATATAGTAGGGTGTGTTTGTCTTTGTGTTTTGTGGGTAGTTGTTTTTGCACTGCGTTTAGTATAGCCTGCAAGACTGTTGTACTGTCGTGTTTCTTGTTTTTTCCCGTGTATGCTTTATTCTAAAGTAATTAAAAGATGAGCATCCACATTCCCGCTGCGTATTGGTCCTCCCTTCAACAAAACAACATTTTCTGTGACAGAACTACCCACCAAACCAGGACAGCCCTGCACGTCCTGTGCCTACGCCCAGAACCAGGCCTCCTGCATGTCTTCCCATCCTGGTCAAACCCGTGCCTCCTCCACGGACCAGTCCTCCAGTGGGTCTCCCTATCCTGGTCAAGCCCGTGCCTCCTCCACGGACCAGTCCTCCAGTGGGTCTCCCTATCCTGGTCAAGCCCGTGCCTCCTCCACGGACCAGTCCTCCAGTGGGTCTCCCTATCCTGGTCAAGCCCGTGTCTCCTCCACGGACCAGTCCTCCAGTGGGTCTCCTCATCCTGGTCAAGCCTGTGCCTCCTCCAAGGACCAGTCCTCCGGTGGATCCCTCCACCCTGGTCTCTCCTGTGCCACCTCCTCAAACCTGGCCTCCAACGGGTCTCCCCAGCCTGGTGAGTCCAGGGCCTGCGCCCAGAGCCAGGCCTCCTTCATGTCTCCCCAGCCTGGTGAATCCTGAACCGGAGCTGCCAGAGTGGCCCGACTGCCCGGAGCTGCCAGAGTGGCCCGACTGCCCGGAGCTGCCAGAGTGGCCAGACTGCCCGGAGCTGCCAGAGTGGCCCGACTGCCCGGAGCTGCCAGAGTGGCCCGACTGCCCGGAGCAGCCCAAGTGGCCCGCCTGTCCTCCGGCCCAGCCCGGAGGACAGCTCTGCGGGGGTGCAAAGCTGTTGGCCGGGGTAGAGGTAGCCAGGTGGAAAGCATGGCCAGCCGTAGAGAAATGCTTATTGAAATTTTAGATTATCGTAGATTTATCGGTGGAGACAGTGTTTCCTAGCCTCAGTGCAGTGGGCAGCTGGGAAGAGGTGCTCTTATTCTCCATGGACTTTACAGTGTCCCAAAACTTTTGGGAATTAGTGCTACAGGATGCAAATTTCTGTTTGAAAAAGTTTGGCTTTGCTTTCCTAACGGACTGAGTATAATGGTTGCTTTGTCGGATTGGCTGTGGCATAGCCATGAGGCAGTCGAGAGGTACTACAGGTCGGTGGAGCAACGGCTGGACACGGCTCTACACAGTTACACAGAGTGCACCGACTGGAGGGAGGCTTGGTACCTGTGCAGCCGATGGGCACAGAAGCTGCTTAGCAGACCACTACGAGAGCCCCTCCCAGACAGCATCCGCAGCACGTTCCCAAGTCTCCGTGGAGGATGGCCCATAAGGGACGCGAGCAGCTTCATCCTGCTCCTCACTCGGGCGATGACAGGCGGCGAGGTGGAGGGCGGAAAACCGGACAGAGTGGAGGATATACACCGGGCTACGGCATCACGAGAAGACAAGGACGTGTCACCGCGCTCTAGACATAACCAACATCTTCGATCGGAACGACACTCGGCTGGACCGAGTGGAGAAAGACAGGGTTCACAAGGAGGAGGCGGGGGAGACTACAACACCACCGGAACAGACCCAGAGGTGTGGCACGAAGGGCAGAGCCCCTCAGACCACACGACGATGAGGAAAGAGAACCGGGAAGACCAACAGGCCGACACCACCATTCCCGGAATACCAGACACCCGGCCAAACCCAAACCCGGGTTGCACATGGAGTGCTCCCGATGCGGAACACGACCCGGTCCAACCTCGACCCAGATCATGCCCCGACCAAGGTGACTGAACACGAGATGCCCACGGAACTGACGGTGTCTCCCGAGCACCCCGGACCCAGCCAAACCTAAACCAGTGTAGCACCGGCAGAGAGTCAGAGGGAGAAAATGGCCGGACCTCGCCCTCGACCATACCCCGACCAGTGTGGTCCAGGATGAGGTGGTGGAATACTACATGGACATCAGCGAGGGACGGGAGGAGACGGAGGCCCACACCCCGCCCAAAATGCAGACCAGACCAACCCGTCATACCCCGACACAGATGTCGTCTGTCCCCCAACAATCTCAGGGCCACCGTTGTCTCACCTCCGTCCCTCAAGGACAGGTCCACCAGCCTCATCGGCCAGTCGACAACACCACTGCCGCTGCTACCTCCCCTTTCCACCACTCCTCCGCCTCCTCCTCCTCCGCCGCAGCCGCCCTTCCAACACCACCGACAGCAGCAGCAACAAAATCGTCGACACCCGACACAAGCAGCTTCAGATGTCACCTCGGGGCTCACTACAAGTCCCACTGGAGGGTACAACCCCACCGACCCATCGTCATCCTGGGCCACTCCAACATTGCCAGGCTTCCACGAATCCCCTCTGAGCGGGTCCAAGTGGAAGCCTACCCTGGTAACCGTGTTTGCCATGCCATCCACATCCTCGACTACCTCCAACCCGAGGGCTGTTCCTAGGTGGCCAAGGTCATCCTCTCCTTCGGCCTCAACAACAGGGAAAAGGGAACATCCGCCACCTACTATCATCACTATCACACCACCGGACCTACACGACCTCGCCACACCGCACCCGCCGCATTCCAACACAAGCACGGGGAAGATAGGCGTGGAGGTAGTGGTCCTGTAAGCGCCTCTTCACACCCACACAGCCCGACACTCCCTGCTCTGGCAAGGCCTCACATTCATCGCCATGCTCGACATGGGCAAGGAGGCCTGCTTCCGGCTCCACTCCAAGATCGCCGACTACCACCGTCGGCTCAAAGTGGTCGCCTACTTTGATGACAACAACAACAACCACTGCGACAGGGAACCACCGAACAGCATACAACTATTCACGGACACCTCAGGGTGGGAGCCACCAGCAACAGAGCTACCAGCTTCCATCCTTCAACTCCTATAAACCGACTGGAAGACTTTTGACTTGACCCCCTGCCACTAGGGGTGCGTGATAACCTGCCAATGGAGGAGGTGACCGCACTCAGACAACTGCAGAGGGATGCGATGATCGTCATCAAACTGGAGGACAAATGGTCAGCTCTGGTTATCCTTGACAGGAGCTAGTGCGTGCTGGAGGCCGGGCGCCAACTCGGTAAGGAGGAGAACTACCGGAGGCTGGCCCAGCCATCTTCCAATGGACGGCCCTACTCATCAGAAGCGAGCTCGACTGGCTGGTGGCCCATGGACACCTGAGGCCCAAGCAACGCGACCACCTGGTGGGAACCGCACGTGCCAGGACCTGGAACTTCTACCTGTTGCCCAAAATCCACAGGGACCCTGCCACCTGGCCCATACCCTACGATGTGCCCCCGGCAGACCCATCGTGTCTGAATGCAGCAGCGAGACCTACGGTATTTCACAGTCGATAGTCGACCACCTGCGCCCGCTGGCGACAAGGCACGACAGCTACATCAAAGACAGGGCCCGACATCCTGGACAAAGTGGTGGGGACTCCTCTTCACCATGGACGAGGACAGCCTCTACACCAACATCGAAGTGGGACCGGGCATGGCTGCGGTCCGCGCCCACCTCGAGCGCCCACCCCGAGCGCCCCCCACAGTGCCAACAGATTGGACAAGCAACTCCTGTGGCTGCTGGAGCTCACCTGCAAAGACTTCGAGTTCAACAGGAACACCTACCTGCAGGTCAAGGGAGTGACCATGGGAAAGTGGTTCGCCCGGCATACATGGACATCTTCATCTTCCAATGGTTCGCGGCCACAATCAACGCTCACCACCCATCCACCCACCAACTGGACATACAACAAGTGCACTTCCTCGACACCACCACATACAAGGGACTCCGCTTTGCCAGCATGGGCCAGCTTGACACCAAAATGCACTTCGAGGCGACCAACACCCACACCCTCCTGCATGCCACCAGCTACCACCCCCACTACATGTATAGGGGGATACTCAAGTCCCAGTTGCTTCACTATCGCCGCATCTTTACGACCGGGAATACGACTTTCCAAAATCGGATACTTTGTTCGTACCTCTCAGGCCAATTGATCTTATTCCTAAGGCTGATCCAAAACACCGCCGGCGGAGAAGAAGTATTCGGAGTGGGCTTCTAGTCCCACTCTGGAGGCGCGCACATCACCCACCACTTCCGAGTATATTACTCGCTAATGTTCAGTCTCTGGATAATAAAGTTGATGAGCTCAGGGCAAGGATTTCCTTCCAGAGAGACATCAGGGATTGTAACATACTCTGTTTCACGGAAACATGGCTCTCTATGGAAATACTGTTTGAGTCTGTACAGCCAGTTAGGTTCTCAGTTCATCACGACGACAGGAATAAATATCTCTCCAGGAAGAAGAAGGGCGGGGTTTATGTTTCATAATTAACTACTCATGGTGTGATTGCAATAACATACAGGAACTCAGGAAGTCCTTTTGTTCACACGACCTAGAATACCTCACAATCAAATGCCAACCGTATGACCTCCCAAGATAATTTTCTTTGGTTATAGTCACAGCCATGTATATTCCCCCTCAAGCCGATACCACAACGGCCCTCAAAAGAACTTCACTGGACTTTATGCAAACTGGAAACGACATACCCTGAGGCCACATTTATTGTAGCTGGGGATGTTAACAAAGCAAATTTGAGGAAAACGCTACTGAAGTTCTATCAACACATTGACTCTAGTTCTCACGCTGCTAAAACACTCGTCCACTGCTACTACAACTTCCTGGATGCCTACAAGGCCCTCCCCCGCCCTCCCTTCGGCAAATCAGATCACGACTCCATTTTGCTCCTCCCTTCCTATAGGCAGAAACTCAAAACAGGAAGTACCCGTGCTAAGGACTATTCAACGCTGGTCTGACCAATCGGAATCAACACTTCAAGATTGTTTTGATCACGCGGACTGTGACATGTTCCGGGTACCCTCCAAGAATAACATTGACGAATACACTGATATGGTGATTGAGTTTATCAGGAAGTGTATAGGAGATGTTATACCCTTTGTGGCTATTAAAACCAACCCTAACCAGAAACTGTGGATAGATGGCAGCATTCATGCAAAACTGAAAGCACGAACCAGCGCATTTAACCATGGCAAGGTGACTGGGAATATGGCCAAATACAAACAGTGTAGTTATTCCCTCAGTAAGGCAATCAAACAGGCAAAATGTCAGCATAGAGACAAAGTGGAGTCACAAATCAACGGCTCAGACGCGAGACGTATGTGGCAGGGTTGGTCTACAGACTACAAAGGGAAAACCAGCTATGTCGCGGACACCGACGTGTTGCTTCCGGAAAAGCTAAACACCTTCTTTGCCTGTTTTGAGGATAACACAGTGCCACTGACGTGGGCCGCTACCAAGGACTGTAGGCTTTCCTTCTTAATGGCCGATGTGAGTAAGACATTTAAAACGTGTAAACCAAATCAAATCAAAGTTTATGTGTCACGTGCGCCGAATACAACAGGTGTAGTAGACCTTACAGTGAAATGCTGAATACAACAGGTGTAGTAGACCTCACAGTGAAATGCTGAATACAACAGGTGTAGTAGACCTCACAGTGAAATGCTGAATACAACAGGTGTAGTAGACCTTACAGTGAAATGCTGAATACAACAGGTGTAGTAGACCTTACAGTGAAATGCTTACTTACAGGCTCTAACCAATAGTGCAAAAAGGGTATTAGGTGAACAATGGGTAAGTAAAGAAATAAAACAACAGTAAAAAGACAGGCTGTATACAGTAGCAAGGCTATAAAAGTAACGAGGCTACATACAGACACCGGTTAGTCAGGCTGATTGAGGTAGTATGTAGATATGGTTAAAGTGACTATGCATATATGATGAACAGAGAGTAGCAGTAGCGTAAAAGAGGGGTTGGCAGGTGGTGGGTGGCGGGACACAATGCAGATAGCCCGGTTAGCCAATGTGCGGGAGCACTGGTTGGTCAGCCCAATTGAGGTAATATGTACATGAATGTATAGTTAAAGTGACTATGCATATATGATAAACAGAGAGTAGCAGCAGCGTAAAAAGAGGGGTTGGGTGGCACACAATGCAAATAGTCTGGGTTTGATTTGATTTGATTTGATTACCTGTTCAGGAGTCTTATGGCTTGGGGGGTAAAAACTGTTGAGAAGCCTTTTTGTCCTAGACTTGGCACTCCGGTACCGCTTGCCGTGCGGTAGTAGAGAGAACAGTCTATGACTGGGGTGGCTGGGGTCTTTGGCAATTTTTAGGGCCTTCCTCTGACACCGCCTGGTATAGAGGTCCTGGATGGCAGGCAGGTTAGCCCCAGCTTAGTGATGTACTGGGCCGTACGCATTACCCTCTGTAGTGCCTTGCGGTCAGAGGCCGAGCAATTGCCGTACCAGGCAGTGATGCAACCAGTCAGGATGCTCTCAATGTTGCAGCTGTAGAACCTTTTTAGGATTTCAGGACCCATGCCAAATCTTTTTAGTTTCCTGAGGGGGAATAGGCTTTGTTGTGCCCTCTTCACGACTGTCTTGGTGTGTTTGGACCATTCTGGTTTGTTGTTGATGTGGACACCATGGAACTTGAAGCACTCAACCAGCTCCACTACAGCCCCGTCGATGAGAATGGGGGCGTGCTCGGTCCTCATTTTCCTGTAGTCCACAATCATCTCCTAACCCTCACAAGGCTGCCGACCCAGAAGGCATCTCTAGCCGCGTCCGTATAGCATGTGCAGACTAGCTGGCTGGAGTGTTTACGGACATATTCAATCGCTCCCTATCCAAGTCTGCTGTCCCCTCATGCTTCCAGATGTCCACCATTGTTCCTGTACCCAAGCAGTCAAAGGTAACTGAACTAAATGACTATCGCCCCGTAGCACTCACTTCTGTCATCATGAAGTGCTTTGAGAGACTAGTCAAGGATCATATCACCTCTACCTTACCTTACACCCTAGACCCACTTCAATTTGCTTACTGCCCCAATAGATCCACAGATGATAGAATCACCATCACTCTGCACACTGCCCTATCCCATCTGGACAAGAGGAATACCAATGTAAGAATGCTGTTCATTGACTATAGCTCAGCATTCAACACCATAGTACCCTCCAAGCTCATCATTAAGCTCGGGGCCCTGGGTCTGAACCCCGCCCTGTGCAACTGGGTCCTGGACTTCCTAACGGCCGACCCCAGTTGGTGAAGGTAGGAAACAACATCTCGACTTCGCTGATCCTCAACACAGCGGCCCCACAAGGGTGCTAGCTCGGTCCCCTCCTGTACTCCCTGTTCACCCATGACTGCATGACCATATGGTATGGCCATGCACGCCTCCAACTCAATCATCAAGTTTGCAGACAACAACAGTAGTAAGCCTGATTACCAACAATGACAAGACAGCCTACAGGGAGGAGGTGAGGGCCCTGGGAATGTGGCGACAGGAAAACAACCTCTCACTCAACATCAACAAAACAATGGAGCTGATCGTGGACTTCAGGAAACAGCAGAGGGAGCACCCTCCTATCCACATCGCCAGGGCCGCAGTGGAGAAGGTGCAAAGCTTCAAGTTCCTCGGCATACACATCACGGACAAACTGAAATGGTCCACCCACACAGACAGCGTGGTGAAGAAGGCGCAACAGTTCCTCTTCAACCTCAAGAGGATAAGAAAGTTGGCTTGACACCTAAAACACTCACAAACTTTTACAGATGCACAATCGAGAGCATCCTGTCAGGCTGTATCACCTCCTGCTATGGTAACTGCACCGCCCGCAACTGTAAGGCTCTCCAGAGGGTGGTGCGGTTTGCCCACACACCACCGGGGGCAAACTACCTGCCCTCCAGGACACCTACAGCACCCGATGTCACAGGAAGGCCAAAAAGATCATCAAGGACAACAACGACCCGAGCCACTGCCTGTTCACCCCGCTGTCATCCAGAAGGCGAGGTCAGTACAGGTGCATCAAAGCTGGGCCTTGAGAGACTGAAAAACAGATTCTGTCTCAAGGCCATCAGACTGTTAAATAGCCATCACTAGCTGGCTACCACCTGGTTACTCAACCCTGCACCTTAGAGGCTGCTGCCCCATATACAGACATGGAATCACTGGCCACTTTAATAATGGAACACTAGTCACTTTAATAATGTTTACATACTGCTTTACTCATCTCATATGTATATGCTGTATTGTATTCTATTGTATTTTAGTCAAAGCCGACATTGCTCAATCTAATATTTATATGTTTCTTAATTCCATTATTTTACTTTAAGATTTGTGTATGTTGCTGTGATTCATCTTTAGATATTACTGCACTGTTAGATACTACTGCACTGTTGGAGCTAGGAACACAAGCATTTCGCTACACCGCAATAACATCTGCTAAATATGTGTATGTGACCAATGAAATGTGATTTGATTTGATTTGATTTTGAACAGACCACCAATTTACTACCCTAAGACAAGGCTGAGTATAGCCCACAAATATCTCCTCAACTGCACGACCCGAGGGGGTGCTAGACCAAACAGGAAGATCACGTCAATGACTCAACCCAGTCAAGTAGAGTATAGCACAAAAAGCCTGGCACGACGTGATGCATCCCTCCTAGGGACGGCATGGAAGAGCACCAGTAAGCCAGTGACTCAGCCCCTGTAATAGGGTTTGAGGCAGAGAATGCCAGTGGAGAGAGGGGAACCGGCCAGGCAGAGACAGCAAGGGCGGTTCGTTGCTACAGAGCCTTTCCGTTCCCCTTCACACCCCTGGGCCAGACTACACTCAATCATAGGACCTACTGAAGAGATCAGTCTTCAATAAAGACTTAAAGGTTGAGACCGAGTCTACGTCTCCCACATGGGTAGGCAGACCATTCCATAAAAAGGGAGCTCTATAGGAGAAAGCCCTGCCTCCAGCTGTTTGCTTAGAAATTCTAGGGACAGTAAGGAGGCCTGAGTCTTGTGACCGTAGCGTACGTGTAGGTATGTACGGCAGGACCAAATCGGAGAGATAGGTAGGAGCAAGCCCATGTAATGCTTTGTAGGTTAGCAGTAAAACTTTGAAATCAGCGCTAGCCTTAACAGGAAGCCAGTGTAGGGAGGCTAGCACTGGAGTAATATGATCAAATATTTATTTATAAAAAAAAAGGGGTTATAGTCAGGATTCTAGCAGCCGTATTTAGCACTAACAGAAGATTATTTAGTGCTTGATCCGGGTAGCCGGAAAGTAGAGCATTGCAGTAGTACAACCTAGAAGTAACAAAAGCATGGATTAATTGTTATGCATCATTTTTGGACGGAAAGTTTCTGGTTTTTGAAATGTTACGAAGATGGAAAAAAGCTGTCCTTGAAACAGTCTTGATATGTTCTTCAAAAGAGAGATCAGGGTCCAGAGTAACGCCGAGGTCCTTCACAGTTTTATTTGAGACGACTGTACAACCATCCAGATTAATTGTCAGATTCAAAAGAAGATCTCTTTGTTTCTTGGGACCTAGAACAAGCATCTCTGTTTTGTCCAAAGTTTAAAAATAGAATGTTTGCAGTCATCCACTTCCTTATGTCTGAAACACAGGCTTCTAGCGAGGGCAATTTTGGGGCTTCACCATGATTAATTGAAATGTACAGCTGTGTGTCATCCACATAGCAGTGAAATGTGACATTATGTTTTCGAATGACATCCCCAAGAGGTAAAATATATATAGTGAAAACAATAGTGGTCCTAAAACGGAACCTTGAGGAACACCGAAATGTACATACAGGCAGTAGTGTTAATCACCAGTTAATACAGGTAGTAGTGTTAATCACCAGTAAATACAGGTAGTGGTGTTAATCCCTCATTAAATACAGGTAGTGGTGTTAATCACCAGTAAATACAGGTAGTGGTGTTAATCACCAGTAAATACAGGTAGTGGTGTTAATCCCTCAGTAAATACAGGTAGTGGTGTTAATCACCAGTAAATACAGGTAGTAGTGTTAATCCCTCAGTAAATACAGGTAGTAGTGTTAATCACCAGTAAATACAGGTAGTAGTGTTAATCCCTCAGTAAATACAGGTAGTGGTGTTAATCCCTCAGTAAATACAGGTAGTGGTGTTAATCACCAGTAAATACAGGTAGTGTTGTTAATCACCAGTAAATACAGGTAGTGGTGTTAATCACCAGTAAATACAGGTAGTGGTGTTAATCACCAGTAAATACAGGTAGTGGTGTTAATCACCAGTAAATACAGGTAGTGGTGTTAATCACCAGTAAATATAGGTAGTGGTGTTAATCCCTCAGTAAATACAGGTAGTGGTGTTAATCCCTCAGCAAATACAGGTAGTAGTGTTAATCCCTCAGTAAATACAGGTAGTAGTAAATATAGGTAGTGGTGTTAATCCCTCAGTGGTGTTAATCCCTCAGTAAATACAGGTAGCAGTGTTAATCCCTCAGTAAATACAGGTAGTTGTGTTAATCACCAGTAAATACAGGTAGTGGTGTTAATCCCTCAGTAAATACAGGTAGTGGTGTTAATCACCAGTAAATACAGGTAGTGGTGTTAATCCCTCAGTAAATACAGGTAGTGGTGTTAATCCCTCAGTAAATACAGGTAGCCGTGTTAATCCATCAGTAAATACAGGTAGTGGTGTTAATCACCAGTAAATACAGGTAGTGGTGTTAATCCCTCAGTAAATACAGGTAGTGGTGTTAATCCCTCAGTAAATACAGGTAGTGGTGTTAATCACCATTAAATACAGGTAGCCGTGTTAATCACCAGTAAATACAGGTAGTAGTGTTAATCCCTCAGTAAATACAGGTAGTGGTGTTAATCCCTCAGTAAATACAGGTAGCCGTGTTAATCCCTCAGTAAATACAGGTAGCAGTGTTAATCCCTCAGTAAATACAGGTAGTAGTGTTAATCCCTCAGTAAATATAGGTAGTAGTGTTAATCAACCGTAAATACAGGTAGTGGTGTTAATCACCATTAAATACAGGTAGTAGTGTTAATCACCAGTAAATACAGGTAGTGGTGTTAATCCCTCAGTAAATACAGGTAGTGGTGTTAATCCCTCAGTAAATACAGGTAGTGGTGTTAATCCCTCAGCAAATACAGGTAGTGGTGTTAATCCCTCAGCAAATACAGGTAGTATTGGTGTTAATCACCAGTAAATACAGGTAGTGGTGTTAATCCCTCAGTAAATACAGGTAGTATTGGTGTTAATCACCAGTAAATACAGGTAGTGGTGTTAATCCCTCAGTAAATACAGGTAGTGGTGTTAATCCCTCAGTAAATACAGGTAGTGGTGTTAATCCCTCAGTAAATACAGGTAGTATTGGTGTTAATCACCAGTAAATACAGGTAGGAGTGGTGTTAATCCCTCAGTAAATACAGGTAGTGGTGTTAATCACCAGTAAATACAGGTAGTGGTGTTAATCACCAGTAAATACAGGTAGTGGTGTTAATCCCTCAGTAAATACAGGTAGTGATGGTAATCCCTCAGTAAATACAGGTAGTAGTGTTAATCACCAGTAAATACAGGTAGTGGTGTTAATCCCTCAGTAAATACAGGTAGTTAGGTTAATCCCTCAGTAAATACAGGTAGTAGTGTTAATCACCAGTAAATACAGGTAGTGGTGTTAATCCCTCAGTAAATACAGGTAGTGATGGTAATCCCTCAGTAAATACAGGTAGTGGTGTTAATCCCTCAGTAAATACAGGTAGTTAGGTTAATCCCTCAGTAAATACAGGTAGTAGTGTTAATCACCAGTAAATACAGGTAGTTAGGTTAATCCCTCAGTAAATACAGGTAGTTAGGGTAATCCCTCAGTAAATACAGGTAGTAGAGTTAATCCCTCAGTAAATACAGGTAGTTAGGTTAATCCCTCAGTAAATACAGGTAGTAGAGGTAATCCCTCAGTAAATACAGGTAGTGGTGTTAATCACCAGTAAATACAGTAAATTGGTCTTGTGGCAGACCAGGGGGTTGGGTCAAAACGTTTACACAGATCAGACATGGACAGAGTAGGATTAGCTCAGTTTCAAAGGTGTTTATTAAAATAATAGTCCAAAAGATAAGAATAGGTCTCCCCCGAGAGACCGTCTCCGGGATACCGTCTTCTGGGCTCTGGGTCTTACTGTATCCTGACGGGATCAAAAACTGAACTCCCTCCTGTTACCTCTGCAACCATCCCCAACTATATGGGAGTCCTTTCCTCCCCTAGTCTCTCTCCTGTGTGCTGCCCTTCTGGCAGCTTTATGGGACTTGTACAACTGGTGAACAATCAGCCCTTGATTACTCACCAACTCCCCAATCAGCCCCAATTAGTCCTGGCCGGAGAGCCCGTCGAGACCTGGCACGTCCAGCAGGTGGAGCCATCGCCTCGTGATGTATACTCCGTCAGTCACCAGGCCTCGACGAGTCTCCCATTTGGTGGCTGTCCTGCTGTACGTCACAATCTACATGGACAAATTCTGGCCTGGTTTAGATCTTGTCTGTCGGGAAAGATATCATTTCGTCTCTGTTGACGGTTTGTCTTCTGACAAATCAACTGTACAGACCTGCTGTTTTCAACTCTCCAGAGACAGCAGGAGCGGTAGAGATACTCTCAATGATCGGCTATGAAAAGCCAACTGACATTTACTCCTGAGGTGCTGACTTGTTGCACCCTCGACAACTACTATGATTATTATTATCTGACCATGCTGGTCATTTATGAACATTTGAACATCTTGGCCATGTGCTGTTATAATCTCCACCCGGCACAGCCAGAAGAGGACTGGCCACCACTCAGAGCCTGGTTCCTCTCTAGGTTTCTTCCAAGGTTTTGGCCTTTCTAGGGAGTTTTTCCTAGCCACCGTGCTTCTACACCTGCATTACTTGCTGTTTGGGGTTTTAGGCTGGGTTTCTGTACAGCACTTTGAGATATCAGCTGATGTAAAAAGTGCTTTATAAATACATTTGATTTGATATTTACTGGTGATTAACACCACTACCTGTATTTTCTGGTGACTAAAACCACTACCTGTATTTACTGGTGATTAACACCACTACCTGTATTTACTGGTGATTAACACCACTACCTGTATTTACTGAGGGATTAACACCACTACCTGTATTTACTGGTGATTAACACCACTACCTGTATTTACTGGTGATTAACACCACTACCTGTATTTACTGGTGATTAACACCACTACCTGTATTTACTGGTGATTAACACCACTACCTGTATTTACTGAGGGATTAACACTACTACCTGTATTTACTGGTGATTAACACCACTACCTGTATTTACTGAGGGATTAACACCACTACCTGTATTTACTGGTGATTAATTGAATGGTGATCGGATGGTGATCGGATGGGGCCACAGTGTCTCCTGATCCCTCCTGTCTCAGCCTCCAGTATTTATGCTGCAGTAGTTTATGTGTCGGGGGGCTAGGGTCAGTCTGTTACATCTGGAGTATTTCTCTTGTCTTATCCGGTGTCCTGCGTGAATTTAAATATGCTCTCTCTAATTCTC